>NC_092099.1:44108878-44401378 GCF_045679555.1 Salvelinus alpinus | reverse complement strand
TATTTTAGATAAACCAGCCTCACATGCGCCGAATACAGCGGGTGTAGACTTAACCGTGAAATGCTTTCTTTCGAGCCGTTCCCAACGATCCAGTTAAAAATAGTAACACAAGAGGAATACAATACACTAGAATGGAGCTATAAACAGGAAGTACCAGATCAATGTGGAGCTATAAACAGGAAGTACCAGATCAATGTGGAGCTATATACAGGAAGTACCAGATCAATGTGGAGCTATATACAGGGAGTACCAGATCAATGTGGAGCTATATTGTCACGTTCCTGACCTATTTTTATGTTATTTTGATTATGTTTAGTTGGTCAGGGCGTGAGTTGGGGTGGGCATTGTATGTTGTGTGTGTTTTGGTTAGTCTATGGGTGTTGTATGTGTATGGGATAGAGTATTGTTAGGTTGTCTAGTTATGTCTATGGCTGCCTAGATTGGGTCTCAATCAGAGACAGCTGTCATTCATTTGTCTCTGATTGGGAGCCATATTTAAGGTAGCCATAGGCAGTAGGCTTTTGTGGGTAGTTGTCTTGTTTAACGTTTGTTGCTTGTCTGGGCACTTGCGTTATTTAGCTTCACGATCATTTGTTGTTTTGTTTGTTTGTAATAGTGTTTTCGTTTCATGTTCATCTTCGTTCGTTTAATTAAAAGAAGATGGCTTATTTTCCTCATGCTGCGTTTTGGTCCGTCTCTCCTCCACACGATCGTGACATATATGCAGGAAGTAACAGATCAATATGGAGCTATATACAGGGAGTACCAGATCAATATGGAGCTATATACAGGAAGTACCAGATCAATATGGAGCTATATGCAGGAAGTACCAGATCAATATGGAGCTATATGCAGGGAGTACCAGATCAATATGTAGCTATATACAGAGAGTACCAATACCAGATCAATGTGGAGCCATATACAGGAAGTACCAGATCAATGTGGAGCTATATACAGGAAGTACCAGATCAATGTGGATCTACATACAGGAAGTACCAGATCAATATGGAGCTATATACAGGAAGTACCAGATCAATATGGAGCTATATGCAGGAAGTACCATATCAATGTGGACCTATATACAGGAAGTACCAGATCAATGTGGAGCTATATACAGAAAGTACCAGATCAATGTGGAGCTATATACAGGAAGTACCAGATCAATATGGAGCTATATACAGGAAGTACCAGATCAATGTGGAGCTATATACAGGAAGTACCAGATCAATATGGAGCTATATACAGGAAGTACCAGATCAATGTGGAGCTATATGCAGGAAGTACCAGATCAATATGGAGCAATATACAGGAAGTACCAGATCAATGTGGAGCTATATGCAGGAAGTACCAGATCAATATGGAGCTATATGCAGGAAGTACCAGATCAATATGGAGCCATATACAGGGAGTACCAGATCAATATGGAGCTATATACAGGAAGTACCAGATCAATGTGGAGCTATATACAGGAAGTACCAGATCAATGTGGAGCTATATACAGGAAGTACCAGATCAATATGGAGCTATATACAGGAAGTACCAGATCAATGTGGAGCTATATGCAGGAAGTACCAGATCAATATGGAGCTATATGCAGGAAGTACCAGATCAATATGGAGCCATATAGAGGGAGTACCAGATCAATATGGAGCTATATACAGGAAGTACCAGATCAATGTGGAGCTATATACAGGAAGTACCAGATCAATGTGGAGCTATATACAGGAAGTACCAGATCAATGTGGAGCTATATACAGGAATTAACAGATCAATGTGGAGCTATATACAGGAAGTACCAGATCAATGTGGAGCTATATACAGGAAGTACCAGATCAATGTGGAGCTATATACAGGATGTACCAGATCAATATGGAGCTATATACAGGGAGTACTAGATCAATATGGAGCTATATACAGGGAGTACCAGATCAATGTGGAGCTATATACAGGAAGTACCAGTACCAGATCAATATGGAGCTATATGCAGGAAGTACCAGATCAATATGGAGCTATATACAGGAAGTACCAGATCAATGTGGAGCTATATGCAGGAAGTACCAGATCAATATGGAGCTATATGCAGGAAGTAACAGATCAATATGGAGCTATATACAGGGAGTACCAGTACCAGATCAATGTGGAGATATATACAGGAAGTACCAGATCAATGTGGAGCTATATACAGGAAGTACCAGATCAATGTGGAGCTATATACAGGAAGTACCAGATCAATGTGGATCTATATACAGGGAGTACCAGATCAATGTGGAGCTATATACAGGGACTACCAGTACCAGATCAATGTGGAGCTATATACAGGAAGTACCAGATCAATGTGGAGCTATATACAGGAAGTACCAGATCAATGTGGAGCTATATACAGGAAGTACCAGATCAATGTGGATCTATATACAGGGAGTACCAGATCAATGTGGAGCTATATACAGGGAGTACCAGTACCAGATCAATATGCAGGGGTACCAGTACCAGATCAATGTGGAGCTATATACAGGGAGTACCAGATCAATGTGGAGCTATATACAGGGAGTACCAGTACCAGATCAATGTGGAGCTATATACAGGGAGTACCAGTACCAGATCAATATGCAGGGGGTACAAGGTACAGTATTTGAGGTAGACACACTCTATGTATAAAAGTATGTGGACACCCCTTCGAATGAGTGGATTCAGCTATTTCAGCCAGAATCTGTTGCTGACAGGTGTGTAAAATCGAGCACACAGCCATGCAATCTCCATAGACAAGCATTAGCAGTAGAATAGCCTTACTGAAGAGCTCAGTAACTTTCAACGTGGCACCGTCATAGGATGCCACCTTTCCAACAAGTCAGTTGGTCAAATTTCTGCCCCGCTAGAGCTGCCCCAGTCAACTGTAACTCCCTGACCTCAACCCCATCGAACACCTTTGGGATGAATTAGAAAACTGACTGCGAGTCAGGCCTAATCACCCAACATCAGTACCCGACCTCACTAATACTCTTACTGCTGAATGGAAGCAAATCCCTGCAGCAATGTTCCAACATCTAGTGAAAAGACTTCCCAGAAGAGTGGGGGCTGTTATAACAGAAGAGGGGGGACCAACTCCATATTAATACCCATGGTTTTGGAGTGAGATGTACGACGAGCAGGTGTCCACATACTGTTGGTCATGTAGTGTACAGTGGCAAGATAAAGTATGTGAAGCCTTTGGAATTAGCTGTATTTCTGCATAAATTGTTCATCAAATGTGATCTGATCTTCATCTAAGTCACAACAATAGACGAACAAACCAGAAAATCCAGGTAATTCTAAAGGGTTCACGTACTTTATATTTTTCTTCCCACTGTATCTACGTGAAGGCAGAGTATTCAGGCATAATAATAATAAGAGTAGATTGAAGTACAGAGTGGCAGCAGCATATGGTGTGTCTGTGTGTGTGTGTGTGTGTGTGTGTGTGTGTGTGTGTGTGTGTGTGTGTGTGTGTGTGTGTGTGTGTGTGTGTGTGTGTGTGTGTGTGTGTGTGTGTGTGTGTGTGTGTGTGTGTGTGTGTGTGTGTGTAACCCGTCATTATGTCTCTCCCAGTCTCTTTCTGTGTATATTAGGCTGACAGAGACTTTTGTTTTCACAGTTGGTTTCAACCCTGAGCCCCTCTATCATAACCTCTGCCCTCTGTCCATACCAGCACTGGGCACACACACACACACACACACACACACACACAGACACACACACACACACACACACACACACACACACACACACACACACACACACACACACACACACACACACACACACACACACACATACACATACACATACACATACACATACACATACACATACACAGAGACAGACACGAACTGCACTGTTGGTTAAGGGCTTGTAAGTAAACATTTCATGGTAAGGTCTACACTTGTTGAATTCGACACATGTGATAAATAACGTTTGATTTGATTTGATACACACACACACACACACACACACACACACACACACACACACACACACACACACACACACACACACACACACACACACACACACACACACAGGGACACACAGACACAGAGACACACAAACGTACCATATGTTGCTGCCACTCTGTACTTCAATCTACTCCTATTATCGTCCCAACCCTACCCTACTCTGTAACACACTGACTGTCCTCTACTCTGTAACACACTGACTGTCCTCTACTCTGTAACACACTGACTGTCCTCTACTCTGTAACACACTGACTGTCCTCTACTCTGTAACACACTGACTGTCCTCTACTCTGTAACACACTGACTGTCCTCTACTCTGTAACACAGCGACTGTCCTCTACACTGTAACACACTGACTGTCCTCTACTCTGTAACACACCGACTGTCCTCTACTCTGTAACACACTGACTGTCCTCTACTCTGTAACACACCGACTGTCCTCTACTTTGTAACACACTGACTGTCCTCTACTCTGTAACACACTGACTGTCCTCTACTCTGTAACACACTGACTGTCCTCTACTCTGTAACACACTGACTGTCCTCTACTCTGTAACACACTGACTGTCCCCTACTCTGTAACACACTGACTGTCCTCTACTCTGTAACACACTGACTGTCCTCTACTCTGTAACACACTGACTGTCCTCTACTCTGTAACACACTGACTGTCCTCTACTCTGTAACACACTGACTGTCCTCTAACTGGCCCACATAGAGGTGAACATAAACACACACACACACACACACACACACATAAACACCCATAAACACACACAACATACAGGCTAACATGCTGACTACACCGGCAATGTGAGTGTTGATTTTGTCCATCCACACCAGATGATCATCACACACAGGGTAAAATATCCCAACCAACTATATTGATTTTGGGGCAGGTTGAAACACACATGAAAGATTCATGTACATTTAGCCAGCTAGCTGTTGCTAGCTAGCTAGCTAGTTTTTCCTGGGAGATGAACATTGGGTTGTTAGTGTACCTGACATGCATATCCTCTTTTCAGCTGATTCCTTGTAGAATTTTAAGTCATACAAAATCTTTACTCTGATGATTAATCCACAGATAGTCGTAAAACCTAGTTAGTTTTTAATTTGTTATCTTTAATGAATCTCACCTCATTTGTCTTTCAAGCATCCACATGGGTTTGTATCTTCCTGGTACATTCCTGGTACCTTCCTGGTATATCCCTGGTACCTTCCTGGTATCTTCCTGGTATATTACTGGTATCTTTCTGGTATATTCCTGGTATCTTCCTGGTACCTTCCTGGTATCTTCCTGGTATCTTCCTGGTACCTTCCTGGTATCTTCCTGGTATATTACTGGTATCTTTCTGGTATATTCCTGGTATCTTCCTGGTACCTTCCTGGTATCTTCCTGGTATCTTCCTGGTATCTTCCTGGTACCTTCCTGGTACCTTCCTGGTATATTCCTGGTACCTTCCTGGTATCTTCCTGGTATATTCCTGGTATCTTCCTGGTACCTTCCTGGTATCTTCCTGGTATCTTCCTGGTATCTTCCTGGTATATTCCTGGTATATTCATGGTACCTTCCTGGTATATTCCTGGTATCTTCCTGGTATATTCCTGGTATCTTCCTGGTATCTTCCTGGTATCTTCCTGGTACCTTCCTTGTATCTTCCTGGTATATTCCTGGTACCTTCCTGGTATCTTCCTGGTACCTTCCTGGTATCTTCCTGATATCAAATCAAATTGTATTTGTTACATGCGCTGAATACAACCAGTGTAGCCCTTACTGTGAAATGCTTACTTACAAGCCCTTAACCAACAATATAGTTTTAAGATAATAGAGTTAAGAAAATATTTACTAAGTAAAATAAAGTTTAAAAAAAGTAAAATAAATTAAGTAACACAATAAAATAACAATAGCGAGGCTATATACAGGGGGTTACCGATACGGAGTCAATGTGGAGGCTATATACAGGGGGTACCGGTACAGAGTCATTGTGGAGGCTATATACAGGGGGTACCGATACCAATTCAATGTGGGGGCTATATACAGGGGTTACCGATACCGAGTTAATGTGCGGGGGTACAGGTTAGTCGAGGTAATGTGTACATGTACATGTAGGTAGGGGTGAAGTGACTATGTATAGATAATAAACAGCGAGTAGCAGCAGTGTACAAAACAAATGGAGGTGGGGGGGGGGGGGTGTCAATGCAAATAGCCCGGTGGCCATTTTGATTAATTGTTCAGCAGTCTTATGGCTTGGGGGTAGAAGCTGTTCACGAGCCTTTTGGACTTACACTTGGCTCTCCGGTACCGCTTGCCGTGAGGTATCAGAGAGAACAGTCTATGACTTACTTGGGTGACTGGAGTCTTTGACAATTTTCTGGGCTTTCCTCTGATACCGCCTAGTATATAGGTCCTGGATGGCAGGAAGCTTGGCCCCAGTGATGTACTGGGCCGAACGCACTACCCTCTGTAGGGCCTTACAGTTAGATGCTGAGCAGTTGCCATACCAGGCGGTGATGCAACCGGGTCAAGATGCTCTCGATGGTGCAGCTGTAAAACTTTTTGAGGATCTGGGGAAACATGCGAAATCTTTTCAGTGTCCAGATGGGGAAAAGGTGTTGTCGCGCCCTCTTCACGACTGTCTTGGTGTATCCAATAAGGAGAGGGGACTTGCAGCGCGTGGAGTGTCTCAAATAGAACCAAGTTTTATTTTAACGCTTGGCTATACAGACGCTCGGTCCAGCAGTGTGGGTGAAATGATTGTATAACGTGTACTATATGTGTACATTTATTTTGCTCGGGCACGCAACGTAGCCGACGAGGTTTGCATGTAATGGCCGTGTGGAACCAGCTGCTCCAGACGCTCAATCATATGACCTTTCTCCAATGCCATTGGTCACGGCAGCTGCATCGCCACTGAGCCTAGCCAACTTTTGACCCTGTCCCCAGTGCGCGTGTGTGTGTGTGACCTGAGGCCTGTAAGCGTAACAGACGCCTTCTGACCAAAGGGGGGGCTCAGTGATAAACAGCCACAGAGGTCAGAAGTCAATCTGAAACAATACAGACGCCCACCACAGACTATCCCGCAGACACACAAAGACACACACACACAAACTCGCAGACACACACACACACATAGTAACCATACACAGGCCTATAATTTCCACAGACACAATATGATGTGTAAATGAAGGTGATCATGAAGACAAACTGAAATCACAAACATTTTCTTCCAGAATGAGGCCTCTTAAAGCATTGATGTTTCATTCAAACCAGGGAGATTGATTGCCATCTAACAGGAAGAATAGGAGTCAGAGAGAGGGTCTTCTTACAAGGGACAGCCTGTCACTAACAACGGCCAGCCTGTCACTAACAGATGGTGTCTGTCTATGGCTGTGTTTTCAAAGAGAGCACAATTCTGATCTTTTGCCACTAATAGGTATTTTGACCAATCAGATCAGATCGTTTGCCAATTCGGGCAATAATATCAGAATTGGGTTGCCTGTGTAAACGCAAAGAATCTACCACAGGGGTGCAAACCCCCATTTCTAGAAGGCTGGCAGCTTCCTTCCTGGTTTGCATTGCTCCCTGACACATAATTGTGTTTTCTCAGTCTGTTTCTTCAACAAGGATACTGCAGTCCTCAGGGCCTGGTGAAGATTTAGATCCAGGATACTGCAGTCCTCAGGGCCTGGTGAAGATTTAGATCCAGGATACTGCAGCCCTCAGGGACTGGTGTAGATTTAGATCCAGGATACTGCAGCCCTCAGGGACTGGACTGGTGTAGTTGTGGAACCAGGATACTGCCGCCCTCAGGGACTGGTGTAGATTTAGATCCAGGATACTGCAGCCCTCAGGGACTGGACTGGTGTAGTTGTGGAACCAGGATACTGCAGCCCTCAGGGACTGGTGTAGATTTAGATCCAGGATACTGCAGCCCTCAGGGCCTGGTGTAGATTTAGATCCAGGATACTGCAGCCCTCAGGGACTGGTGTAGATTTAGATCCAGGATACTGCAGCCCTCAGGGACCGGTGTAGATTTAGAACCAGGATACTGCAGCCTTCAGGGACTGGTGTAGATGTGGAACCAGCATACTGCAGCCCTCAGGGACTGGACTGGTGTATATGTGGAACCAGGATACTGCAGCCCTCAGTGACTGGTGTAGATGTGGAACCAGGATACTGCAGCCCTCAGGGACTGGTGTAGATTTAGATCCAGGATACTGCAGCCCTCAGGGACTGGACTGGTGTAGTTGTGGAACCAGGATACTGCAGCCCTCAAGGACTGGTGTAGATTTAGAACCAGGATACTGCAGCCCTCAGGGACTGGTGTAGATTTAGAACCAGGATACTGCAGCCCTCAGGGACTAGTGTAGATGTAGAACCAGGATACTGCAGCCCTCAGGGACTGGTGTAGATTTAGATCCAGGATACTGCAGCCCTCAGGGACTGGTGTAGATTTAGATCCAGGATACTGCAGCCCTCAGGGACTGGTGTAGATTTAGATCCAGGATACTGCAGCCCTCAGGGACTGGTGTAGATTTAGATCCAGGATACTGCAGCCCTCAGGGACTGGTGTAGATTTAGATCCAGGATACTGCAGCCCTCAGGGACTGGTGTAGATTTAGATCCAGGATACTGCAGCCCTCAGGGACTGGTGTAGATTTAGATCCAGGATACTGCAGCCCTCAGGGACTGGTGTAGATTTAGATCCAGGATACTGCAGCCCTCAGGGACTGGTGTAGATGTGGAACCAGGATACTGCAGCCCTCAGGGACTGGTGTAGATGTGGAACCAGGATACTGCAGCACTCAGGGACTGGTGTAGATTTAGAACCAGGATACTGCAGCCCTCAGGGACTAGTGTAGATGTAGAACCAGGATACTGCAGCCCTCAGGGACTGGTGTAGATTTAGATCCAGGATACTGCAGCCCTCAGGGACTGGTGTAGATTTAGATCCAGGATACTGCAGCCCTCAGGGACTGGTGTAGATTTAGATCCAGGATACTGCAGCCCTCAGGGACTGGTGTAGATTTAGATCCAGGATACTGCAGCCCTCAGGGACTGGTGTAGATTTAGATCCAGGATACTGCAGCCCTCAGGGACTGGTGTAGATTTAGATCCAGGATACTGCAGCCCTCAGGGACTGGTGTAGATTTAGATCCAGGATACTGTAGCCCTCAGGGACTGGTGTAGATGTGGAACCAGGATACTGCAGCCCTCAGGGACTGGTGTAGATGTGGAACCAGGATACTGCAGCACTCAGGGACTGGTGTAGATGTAGAACCAGGATACTGCAGCCCTCAGGGACTGGTGTAGATTTAGATCCAGGATACTGCAGCCCTCAGGGACTGGTGTAGATTTAGATCCAGGATACTGCAGCCCTCAGGGACTGGTGTAGATGTGGAACCAGGATACTGCAGCCCTCAGGGACTGGTGTAGATGTGGAACCAGGATACTGCAGCACTCAGGGACTGGTGTAGATGTAGAACCAGGATACTGCAGCCATCAGGGACCGGTGTAGATTTAGATCCAGGATACTGCAGCCCTCCGGGACTGGTGTAGATTTAGATCCAGGATACTGCAGCCCTCAGGGACTGGTGTAGATGTGGAACTAGGATACTGCAGCCCTCAGGGACTGGTTTAGATGTGGATCCAGGATACTGCAGCCCTCAGGGACCGGTGTAGATGTGGAACTAGGATACTGCAGCCCTCAGGGACTGGTGTAGATGTGGAACTAGGATACTGCAGCCCTCAGGGACCGGTGTAGATGTGGAACTAGGATACTGCAGCCCTCAGGGACCGGTGTAGATGTGGAACTAGGATACTGCAGCCCTCAGGGACTGGTGTAGATGTGGAACTAGGATACTGCAGCCCTCAGGGACTGGTGTAGATGTGGAACCAGGATACTGCAGCACTCAGGGACTGGTGTAGATGTAGAACCAGGATACTGCAGCCATCAGGGACCGGTGTAGATTTAGATCCAGGATACTGCAGCCCTCCGGGACTGGTGTAGATTTAGATCCAGGATACTGCAGCCCTCAGGGACTGGTGTAGATGTGGAACTAGGATACTGCAGCCCTCAGGGACTGGTTTAGATGTGGATCCAGGATACTGCAGCCCTCAGGGACCGGTGTAGATGTGGAACTAGGATACTGCAGCCCTCAGGGACTGGTGTAGATGTGGAACTAGGATACTGCAGCCCTCAGGGACCGGTGTAGATGTGGAACTAGGATACTGCAGCCCTCAGGGACCGGTGTAGATGTGGAACTAGGATACTGCAGCCCTCAGGGACTGGTGTAGATGTGGAACTAGGATACTGCAGCCCTCAGGGACTGGTGTAGATGTGGATCCAGGATACTGCAGCCCTCAGGGACCGGTGTAGATGTGGAACTAGGATACTGCAGCCCTCAGGGACTGGTGTAGATGTGGAACCAGGATACTGCAGCCATCAGGGACTGGTGTAGATGTGGAACTAGGATTGAGACAGCACCAATGTTTTCCACTACAGGTATATCAACCCAGTCACTGGTTTCTCTGTCCAGACATCAGACGTATTAGTGGTTCATGCATTGTGTTGTTATAAGGTGTATGTAGGTGGAGATTTATAGGTTGAGTGGAAGCCCAGTGTTTGATTTACAACTCCCGAGTTACCACACACACACACACACACACATAAACACACACACACACACACACAAACACACGTAGGCAGACTTGCTATGGGGAAAGATAGACTGGAGCTCTTTTGGACTTAACGTGATTTGAAATAGTCTTTTCAAAGGAGCTGTAATAAGGGTAGGTCTACGGCTGTAATAAGGGCAGGTCTACAGCTGTAATAAGGGGCAGGTCTACAGCTGTAATAAGGGGCAGGTCTACAGCTGTAATAAGGGGCAGGTCTACAGCTGTAATAAGGGGCAGGTCTACAGCTGTAATAAGGGCAGGTCTACAGCTGTAATAAGGGGCAGGTCTACAGCTGTAATAAGGAGGCAGGTCTACAGCTGTAATAAGGGGCAGGTCTACAGCTGTAATAAGGAGGCAGGTCTACAGCTGTAATAAGGGCAGGTCTACAGCTGTAATAAGGGGCAGGTCTACAGCTGTAATAAGGGGCAGGTCTACAGCTGTAATAAGGGCAGGTCTACAGCTGTAATAAGGGGCAGGTCTACAGCTGTAATAAGGGCAGGTCTACAGCTGTAATAAGGGGCAGGTCTACAGCTGTAATAAGGGGCAGGTCTACGGCTGTAATAAGGGGCAGGTCTACAGCTGTAATAAGGGGCAGGTCTACAGCTGTAATAAGGGGCAGGTCTACAGCTGTAATAAGGGGCAGGTCTACACCTGTAATAAGGGCAGGTCTACAGCTGTAATAAGGGGCAGGTCTACAGCTGTAATAAGGGGCAGGTCTACAGCTGTAATAAGGGGCAGGTCTACACCTGTAATAAGGGGCAGGTCTACAGCTGTAATAAGGGGCAGGTCTACAGCTGTAATAAGGGGCAGGTCTACACCTGTAATAAGGGGCAGGTCTACAGCTGTAATATGGGGCAGGTCTACACCTGTAATAAGGGGCAGGTCTACAGCTGTAATAAGGGGCAGGTCTACAGCTGTAATAAGGGCAGGTCTACAGCTGTAATAAGGGCAGGTCTACAGCTGTAATAAGGGGCAGGTCTACAGCTGTAATAAGGGGCAGGTCTACGGCTGTAATAAGGGGCAGGTCTACAGCTGTAATAAGGGGCAGGTCTACAGCTGTAATAAGGGCAGGTCTACAGCTGTAATAAGGGGCAGGTCTACAGCTGTAATAAGGGGCAGGTCTACAGCTGTAATAAGGGGCAGGTCTACAGCTGTAATAAGGGGCAGGTCTACAGCTGTAATAAGGGGCAGGTCTACAGCTGTAATAAGGAGGCAGGTCTACAGCTGTAATAAGGGGCAGGTCTACAGCTGTAATAAGGGGCAGGTCTACAGCTGTAATAAGGGGCAGGTCTACAGCTGTAATAAGGGGCAGGTCTACAGCTGTAATAAGGGGCAGGTCTACAGCTGTAATAAGGGCAGGTCTACAGCTGTAATAAGGGCAGGTCTACAGCTGTAATAAGGGCAGGTCTACAGCTGTAATAAGGAGGCAGGTCTACAGCTGTAATAAGGGCAGGTCTACAGCTGTAATAAGGGGCAGGTCTACAGCTGTAATAAGGAGGCAGGTCTACAGCTGTAATAAGGGCAGGTCTACAGCTGTAATAAGGGCAGGTCTACAGCTGTAATAAGGACAGGTCTACAGCTGTAATAAGGGGCAGGTCTACAGCTGTAATAAGGGGCAGGTCTACAGCTGTAATAAGGGCAGGTCTACAGCTGTAATAAGGGCAGGTCTACAGCTGTAATAAGGGGCAGGTCTACAGCTGTAATAAGGGGCAGGTCTACAGCTGTAATAAGGGCAGGTCTACAGCTGTAATAAGGGCAGGTCTACAGCTGTAATAAGGACAGGTCTACAGCTGTAATAAGGGGCAGGTCTACAGCTGTAATAAGGAGGCAGGTCTACAGCTGTAATAAGGGGCAGGTCTACAGCTGTAATAAGGGGCAGGTCTACAGCTGTAATAAGGGGCAGGTCTACACCTGTAATAAGGGGCAGGTCTACAGCTGTAATAAGGAGGCAGGTCTACAGCTGTAATAAGGGGCAGGTCTACAGCTGTAATAAGGGACAGGTCTACAGCTGTAATAAGGGGCAGGTCTACAGCTGTAATAAGGGCAGGTCTACAGCTGTAATAAGGGGCAGGTTTACAGCTGTAATATGGGGCAGGTCTACAGCTGTAATAAGGGCAGGTCTACGGCTGTAATAAGGGGCAGGACTACAGCTGTAATAAGGGGCAGGTCTACAGCTGTAATAAGGGGCAGGTCTACAGCTGTAATATGGGGCAGGTCTACAGCTGTAATAAGGGCAGGTCTACAGCTGTAATAAGGGCAGGTCTACAGCTGTAATAAGGGGCAGGTCTACAGCTGTAATATGGAGGCAGGTCTACAGCTGTAATAAGGGGCAGGTCTACAGCTGTAATAAGGGGCAGGTCTACAGCTGTAATATGGGGCAGGTCTACAGCTGTAATAAGGGCAGGTCTACAGCTGTAATAAGGGGCAGGTCTACAGCTGTAATAAGGGGCAGGTCTACAGCTGTAATAAGGGCAGGTCTACAGCTGTAATAAGGGCAGGTCTACAGCTGTAATAAGGGGCAGGTCTACAGCTGTAATAAGGGGCAGGTCTACAGCTGTAATAAGGAGGCAGGTCTACAGCTCTAATAAGGGGCAGGTCTACAGCTGTAATAAGGAGGCAGGTCTACAGCTGTAATAAGGGGCAGGTCTACAGCTGTAATAAGGGACAGGTCTACAGCTGTAATAAGGGGCAGGTCTACAGCTGTAATAAGGGCAGGTCTACAGCTGTAATAAGGGGCAGGTCTACAGCTGTAATATGGGGCAGGTCTACAGCTGTAATAAGGGCAGGTCTACAGCTGTAATAAGGGCAGGTCTACAGCTGTAATATGGGGCAGGTCTACAGCTGTAATAAGGGGCGGGTCTACAGCTGTAATAAGGGGCAGGTCTACAGCTGTAATAAGGGCAGGTCTACAGCTCTAATAAGGGCAGGTCTACAGCTGTAATAAGGGGCAGGTCTACAGCTGTAATAAGGGGCAGGTCTACAGCTGTAATAAGGAGGCAGGTCTACAGCTCTAATAAGGGGCAGGTCTACAGCTGTAATAAGGAGGCAGGTCTACAGCTGTAATAAGGGGCAGGTCTACAGCTGTAATAAGGGGCAGGTCTACAGCTGTAATAAGGGGCAGGTCTACAGCTGTAATAAGGGGCAGGTCTACAGCTGTAATAAGGGCAGGTCTACAGCTGTAATAAGGGCAGGTCTACAGCTGTAATAAGGGGCAGGTCTACAGCTGTAATAAGGGGCAGGTCTACAGCTGTAATAACGGGCAGGTCTACAGCTGTAATAAGGGCAGGTCTACAGCTGTAATAAGGGGCAGGTCTACAGCTGTAATAAGGGGCAGGTCTACAGCTGTAATAAGGGGCAGGTCTACAGCTGTAATAAGGGGCAGGTCTACAGCTGTAATAAGGGGCAGGTCTACAGCTGTAATAAGGGAAGGTCTACAGCTGTAATAAGGGCAGGTCTACAGCTGTAATAAGGGGCAGGTCTACAGCTGTAATAAGGGGCAGGTCTACAGCTGTAATAAGGGGCAGGTCTACAGCTGTAATAAGGGCAGGTCTACAGCTGTAATAAGGGGCAGGTCTACAGCTGTAATAAGGGGCAGGTCTACAGCTGTAATAAGAGCAGGTCTACAGCTGTAATAAGGGGCAGGTCTACAGCTGTAATAAGGAGGCAGGTCTACAGCTGTAATAAGGGCAGGTCTACAGCTGTAATAAGGACAGGTCTACAGCTGTAATAAGGGGCAGGTCTACAGCTGTAATAAGGGGCAGGTCTACAGCTGTAATAAGGGGCAGGTCTACAGCTGTAATAAGGGGCAGGTCTACGGCTGTAATAAGGGGCAGGTCTACAGCTGTAATAAGGGGCAGGTCTACAGCTGTAATAAGGGGCAGGTCTACAGCTGTAATAAGGGGCAGGTCTACGGCTGTAATAAGGGGCAGGTCTACAGCTGTAATAAGGGGCAGGTCTACAGCTGTAATAAGGGGCAGGTCTACAGCTGTAATAAGGGGCAGGTCTACAGCTGTAATAAGGGGCAGGTCTACGGCTGTAATAAGGGGCAGGTCTACAGCTGTAATAAGGGCAGGTCTACGGCTGTAATAAGGGGCAGGTCTACAGCTGTAATAAGGGCAGGTCTACAGCTGTAATAAGGGGCAGGTCTACAGCTGTAATAAGGGGCAGGTCTACAGCTGTAATAAGGACAGGTCTACAGCTGTAATAAGGGGCAGGTCTACAGCTGTAATAAGGGGCAGGTCTACAGCTGTAATAAGGGGCAGGTTTACAGCTGTAATAAGGGGCAGGTCTACAGCTGTAATAAGGGGCAGGTCTACAGCTGTAATAAGGGGCAGGTCTACAGCTGTAATAAGGGCAGGTCTACAGCTGTAATAAAGGGCAGGTCTACAGCTGTAATAAGGGCAGGTCTACAGCTGTAATAAGGGGCAGGTCTACAGCTGTAATAAGGGGCAGGTCTACAGCTGTAATAAGGAGGCAGGTCTACAGCTGTAATAAGGGGCAGGTCTACAGCTGTAATAAGGGGCAGGTCTACAGCTGTAATAAGGAGGCAGGTCTACAGCTGTAATGAGGGCAGGTCTACAGCTGTAATAAGGGGCAGGTCTACAGCTGTAATAAGGGGCAGGCCTACAGCTGTAATAAGGGGCAGGTCTACAGCTGTAATAAGGGGCAGGTCTACAGCTGTAATAAGGGGCAGGTCTACAGCTGTAATAAGGGCAGGTCTACAGCTGTAATAAGGGGCAGGTCTACAGCTGTAATAAGGGGCAGGTCTACAGCTGTAATAAGGGGCAGGTCTACAGCTGTAATAAGGGCAGGTCTACAGCTGTAATAAGGGGCAGGTCTACAGCTGTAATAAGGGCAGGTCTACAGCTGTAATAAGGGGCAGGTCTACAGCTGCTATAAGGACAGGTCTACAGCTGTAATAAGGAGGCAGGTCTACAGCTGTAATAAGGACAGGTCTACAGCTGTAATAAGGGGCAGGTCTACAGCTGTAATAAGGGGCAGGTCTACAGCTGTAATAAGGGCAGGTCTACAGCTGTAATAAGGGCAGGTCTACAGCTGTAATAAGGGGCAGGTCTACAGCTGTAATAAGGGACAGGTCTACAGCTGTAATAAGGGCAGGTCTACAGCTGTAATAAGGGCAGGTCTACAGCTGTAATAAGGAACAGGTCTACAGCTGTAATAAGGGGCAGGTCTACAGCTGTAATAAGGACAGGTCTACAGCTGTAATAAGGGGCAGGTCTACAGCTGTAATAAGGGCAGGTCTACAGCTGTAATAAGGGCAGGTCTACAGCTGTAATAAGGAGGCAGGTCTACAGCTGTAATAAGGGCAGGTCTACAGCTGTAATAAGGGCAGGTCTACAGCTGTAATAAGGGACAGGTCTACAGCTGTAATAAGGGGCAGGTCTACAGCTGTAATAAGGGGCAGGTCTACAGCTGTAATAAGGGGCAGGTCTACAGCTGTAATAAGGGGCAGGTCTACAGCTGTAATAAGGGCAGGTCTACAGCTGTAATAAGGGCAGGTCTACAGCTGTAATAAGGGCAGGTCTACGGCTGTAATAAGGGGCAGGTCTACAGCTGTAATAAGGAGGCAGGTCTACAGCTGTAATAAGGGGCAGGTCTACAGCTGTAATAAGGGGCAGGTCTACAGCTGTAATAAGGGGCAGGTCTACAGCTGTAATAAGGGGCAGGTCTACAGCTGTAATAAGGGCAGGTCTACAGCTGTAATAAGGGCAGGTCTACAGCTGTAATAAGGGGCAGGTCTACAGCTGTAATAAGGGGCAGGTCTACAGCTGTAATAAGGAGGCAGGTCTACAGCTGTAATAAGGAGGCAGGTCTACAGCTGTAATAAGGGGCAGGTCTACAGCTGTAATAAGGGGCAGGTCTACAGCTGTAATAAGGGGCAGGTCTACAGCTGTAATAAGGGGCAGGTCTACAGCTGTAATAAGGGCAGGTCTACAGCTGTAATACGGGGCAGGTCTACAGCTGTAATAAGGGGCAGGTCTACAGCTGTAATAAGGAGGCAGGTCTACAGCTGTAATAAGGAGGCAGGTCTACAGCTGTAATAAGGGGCAGGTCTACAGCTGTAATAAGGAGGCAGGTCTACAGCTGTAATAAGGGGCAGGTCTACAGCTGTAATAAGGGGCAGGTCTACAGCTGTAATAAGGGGCAGGTCTACAGCTGTAATAAGGGACAGGTCTACAGCTGTAATAAGGGCAGGTCTACAGCTGTAATAAGGGGCAGGTCTACAGCTGTAATAAGGGCAGGTCTACAGCTGTAATAAGGGCAGGTCTACAGCTGTAATACGGGGCAGGTCTACAGCTGTAATAAGGGGCAGGTCTACAGCTGTAATAAGGAGGCAGGTCTACAGCTGTAATAAGGAGGCAGGTCTACAGCTGTAATAAGGGCAGGTCTGCAGCTGTAATAAGGGGCAGGTCTACAGCTGTAATAAGGGCAGGTCTACAGCTGTAATAAGGAGGCAGGTCTACAGCTGTAATAAGGGGCAGGTCTACAGCTGTAATAAGGGGCAGGTCTACAGCTGTAATAACGGGCAGGTCTACAGCTGTAATAAGGGCAGGTCTACAGCTGTAATAAGGGGCAGGTCTACAGCTGTAATAAGGGGCAGGTCTACAGCTGTAATAAGGGGCAGGTCTACAGCTGTAATAAGGGGCAGGTCTACAGCTGTAATAAGGGGCAGGTCTACAGCTGTAATAAGGGAAGGTCTACAGCTGTAATAAGGGCAGGTCTACAGCTGTAATAAGGGGCAGGTCTACAGCTGTAATAAGGGGCAGGTCTACAGCTGTAATAAGGGGCAGGTCTACAGCTGTAATAAGGGCAGGTCTACAGCTGTAATAAGGGGCAGGTCTACAGCTGTAATAAGGGGCAGGTCTACAGCTGTAATAAGAGCAGGTCTACAGCTGTAATAAGGGGCAGGTCTACAGCTGTAATAAGGAGGCAGGTCTACAGCTGTAATAAGGGCAGGTCTACAGCTGTAATAAGGACAGGTCTACAGCTGTAATAAGGGGCAGGTCTACAGCTGTAATAAGGGGCAGGTCTACAGCTGTAATAAGGGGCAGGTCTACAGCTGTAATAAGGGGCAGGTCTACAGCTGTAATAAGGGGCAGGTCTACAGCTGTAATAAGGGGCAGGTCTACAGCTGTAATAAGGGGCAGGTCTACGGCTGTAATAAGGGGCAGGTCTACAGCTGTAATAAGGGGCAGGTCTACAGCTGTAATAAGGGGCAGGTCTACAGCTGTAATAAGGGGCAGGTCTACAGCTGTAATAAGGGGCAGGTCTACGGCTGTAATAAGGGGCAGGTCTACAGCTGTAATAAGGGCAGGTCTACGGCTGTAATAAGGGGCAGGTCTACAGCTGTAATAAGGGCAGGTCTACAGCTGTAATAAGGGGCAGGTCTACAGCTGTAATAAGGGGCAGGTCTACAGCTGTAATAAGGACAGGTCTACAGCTGTAATAAGGGGCAGGTCTACAGCTGTAATAAGGGGCAGGTCTACAGCTGTAATAAGGGGCAGGTTTACAGCTGTAATAAGGGGCAGGTCTACAGCTGTAATAAGGGGCAGGTCTACAGCTGTAATAAGGGGCAGGTCTACAGCTGTAATAAGGGCAGGTCTACAGCTGTAATAAAGGGCAGGTCTACAGCTGTAATAAGGGCAGGTCTACAGCTGTAATAAGGGGCAGGTCTACAGCTGTAATAAGGGGCAGGTCTACAGCTGTAATAAGGAGGCAGGTCTACAGCTGTAATAAGGGGCAGGTCTACAGCTGTAATAAGGGGCAGGTCTACAGCTGTAATAAGGAGGCAGGTCTACAGCTGTAATGAGGGCAGGTCTACAGCTGTAATAAGGGGCAGGTCTACAGCTGTAATAAGGGGCAGGTCTACAGCTGTAATAAGGGGCAGGTCTACAGCTGTAATAAGGGGCAGGTCTACAGCTGTAATAAGCGGCAGGTCTACAGCTGTAATAAGGGCAGGTCTACAGCTGTAATAAGGGGCAGGTCTACAGCTGTAATAAGGGGCAGGTCTACAGCTGTAATAAGGGGCAGGTCTACAGCTGTAATAAGGGCGGGGCTACAGTTGTAATAAGGGGCAGGTCTACAGATGTAATAAGGGCAGGTCTACAGCTGTAATAAGGGGCAGGTCTACAGCTGCTATAAGGACAGGTCTACAGCTGTAATAAGGAGGCAGGTCTACAGCTGTAATAAGGACAGGTCTACAGCTGTAATAAGGGGCAGGTCTACAGCTGTAATAAGGGGCAGGTCTACAGCTGTAATAAGGGCAGGTCTACAGCTGTAATAAGGGCAGGTCTACAGCTGTAATAAGGGGCAGGTCTACAGCTGTAATAAGGGACAGGTCTACAGCTGTAATAAGGGCAGGTCTACAGCTGTAATAAGGGCAGGTCTACAGCTGTAATAAGGGACAGGTCTACAGCTGTAATAAGGGGCAGGTCTACAGCTGTAATAAGGACAGGTCTACAGCTGTAATAAGGGGCAGGTCTACAGCTGTAATAAGGGCAGGTCTACAGCTGTAATAAGGGCAGGTCTACAGCTGTAATAAGGGCAGGTCTACAGCTGTAATAAGGAGGCAGGTCTACAGCTGTAATAAGGGCAGGTCTACAGCTGTAATAAGGGCAGGTCTACAGCTGTAATAAGGGACAGGTCTACAGCTGTAATAAGGGGCAGGTCTACAGCTGTAATAAGGGGCAGGTCTACAGCTGTAATAAGGGGCAGGTCTACAGCTGTAATAAGGGGCAGGTCTACAGCTGTAATAAAGGGCAGGTCTACAGCTGTAATAAGGGCAGGTCTACAGCTGTAATAAGGGCAGGTCTACGGCTGTAATAAGGGGCAGGTCTACAGCTGTAATAAGGAGGCAGGTCTACAGCTGTAATAAGGGGCAGGTCTACAGCTGTAATAAGGGGCAGGTCTACAGCTGTAATAAGGGGCAGGTCTACAGCTGTAATAAGGGGCAGGTCTACAGCTGTAATAAGGGCAGGTCTACAGCTGTAATAAGGGCAGGTCTACAGCTGTAATAAGGGGCAGGTCTACAGCTGTAATAAGGGGCAGGTCTACAGCTGTAATAAGGAGGCAGGTCTACAGCTGTAATAAGAAAGCAGGTCTACAGCTGTAATAAGGGGCAGGTCTACAGCTGTAATAAGGGGCAGGTCTACAGCTGTAATAAGGGGCAGGTCTACAGCTGTAATAAGGGGCAGGTCTACAGCTGTAATAAGGGCAGGTCTACAGCTGTAATACGGGGCAGGTCTACAGCTGTAATAAGGGGCAGGTCTACAGCTGTAATAAGGAGGCAGGTCTACAGCTGTAATAAGGAGGCAGGTCTACAGCTGTAATAAGGGGCAGGTCTACAGCTGTAATAAGGAGGCAGGTCTACAGCTGTAATAAGGGGCAGGTCTACAGCTGTAATAAGGGGCAGGTCTACAGCTGTAATAAGGGGCAGGTCTACAGCTGTAATAAGGGACAGGTCTACAGCTGTAATAAGGGCAGGTCTACAGCTGTAATAAGGGGCAGGTCTACAGCTGTAATAAGGGCAGGTCTACAGCTGTAATAAGGGCAGGTCTACAGCTGTAATAAGGGGCAGGTCTACAGCTGTAATAAGGGGCAGGTCTACAGCTGTAATAAGGGCAGGTCTGCAGCTGTAATAAGGGGCAGGCCTACAGCTGTAATAAGGGGCAGGTCTACAGCTGTAATAAGGAGGCAGGTCTACAGCTGTAATAAGGGGCAGGTCTACAGCTGTAATAAGGGGCAGGTCTACAGCTGTAATAAGGGGCAGGTCTACAGCTGTAATAAGGGCAGGTCTACAGCTGTAATAAGGGGCAGGTCTACAGCTGTAATAAGGAGGCAGGTCTACAGCTTTAATAAGGAGGCAGGTCTACAGCTGTAATAAGGAGGCAGGTCTACAGCTGTAATAAGGGGCAGGTCTACAGCTGTAATAAGGGGCAGGTCTACAGCTGTAATAAGGGGCAGGTCTACAGCTGTAATAAGGGGCAGGTCTACAGCTGTAATAAGGGGCAGGTCTACAGCTGTAATAAGGGCAGGTCTACAGCTGTAATAAGGGGCAGGTCTACAGCTGTAATAAGGGGCAGGTCTACAGCTGTAATAAGGGCAGGTCTACAGCTGTAATAAGGAGGCAGGTCTACAGCTGTAATAAGGGGCAGGTCTACAGCTGTAATAAGGGGCAGGTCTACAGCTGTAATAAGGGGCAGGTCTACAGCTGTAATAAGGGGCAGGTCTACAGCTGTAATAAGGAGGCAGGTCTACAGCTGTAATAAGGGGCAGGTCTACAGCTGTAATAAGGGGCAGGTCTACAGCTGTAATAAGGGGCAGGTCTACAGCTGTAATAAGGGGCAGGTCTACAGCTGTAATAAGGGCAGGTCTACAGTTGTAATAAGGGGCAGGTCTACAGCTGTAATAAGGGGCAGGTCTACAGCTGTAATAAGGGGCAGGTCTACAGCTGTAATAAGGGCAGGTCTACAGCTGTAATAAGGAGGCAGGTCTACAGCTGTAATAAGGGGCAGGTCTACAGCTGTAATAAGGGCAGGTCTACAGCTGTAATAAGGGGCAGGTCTACAACTGTAATAAGGGGCAGGTCTACAGCTAACAGAGCAGTTAGGATTAAATGATATGTTAGAAGTACATGGGGTCCAAACAGGAAATGGAATGTTCCACTAATTGGGGAGTTAAGGGGAGCATTGATTTCCTTCAATCCTTTGATGAAAGATACTCCCCCTGACCTTAGACCAGTCCGTATCTATCTGCTAACAGAGCAGTTAGGATCATGGTTTATGCTCAGGCTGACTTGGGATCAGTGATGTAGGGCCACTGTCGTGATTGACACACGTGCCTCTTTTAAAATGCTGGCACCGAGGGAATCACTGGATACATAAAACAATGTGTGATAACGTCAGAACAGCCTCTGTCAACAAAGTCATGTTGATTTCCACCTGATGGAACCAAGGCAACCTGGTACAGTCAAACCCCCCCCCCCCCCCACACACACACACACTCTCAATGCATCAAATACAATCTCCTTAGATTGGAAGGGACATTTTAAACACCATCCAAGCACTTTGCATTAAGTGTTACCAAATGTGTCGTTTCAAAAGAGGCTTGTAGCAGAAGGGCGTGGTCCCTACTGAGTGTGCTGCTGTCGACTGGTTCTTCATGGGTTGACTGAAACGGCACTCTGTTGTTGTCACTCTGACAGTTAGGACTATGAGAAGACAGAGCTATTTATGGATCTTTACTACTGAGAGAGATAGAGCAAGGGATAGAGAGACAGACAGACAGAGACAGAGAGAGAGAGAGAGAGAGAGAGCAAGGGATAGACAGACAGAGAGAGAGACAGACAGAGAGAGAGCAAGGGATAGAGAGACAGAGAGAGAGAGAGTGAGAGACAGAGAGAGTGAGAGAGAGAGAGCAAGGGATAGAGAGAGAGAGACAGAGAGAGACAGAGAGAGAGAGCAAGGGATAGAGAGAGAGAGAGACAGAGAGACAGAGAGAGAGAGCAAGGGATAGAGAGTGTTACCAATAGGGACACCATGTTACTTCTCTCATCTCTCAGCCTTGCCTTCACCTGTTTATCCCTCATAATCCTGGTGTCCTCGTCCAAGTTGAACTGTAAAAGAGCAGCGCTAGAAGCCTGATGCATTCGCCCTGCATGTGTTTAGTGGGTACCTGTTCTACCCATTATAGCAGGTTCGCTCACCATGCAGTTGTTCCTTAAGGTCCAGAACAGTCATTCTGATTTCCATGTAAAATACATTTACATTTACATTTAAGTCATTTAGCAGACGCTCTTATCCAGAGCGACTTACAAATTGGTGCATTCACCTTATGATATCCAGTGGAACAACCACTTTACAATAGTGCATCTAACTCTTTTAAGGGGGAGGGGGGGGGTTAGAAGGATTACTTTATCCTATCCTAGGTATTCCTTAAAGAGGTGGGGTTTCAGGTGTCTCCGGAAGGTGGTGATTGACTCCGCTGACCTGGCGTCGTGAGGGAGTTTGTTCCACCATTGGGGTGCCAGAGCAGCGAACAGTTTTGACTGGGCTGAGCGGGAACTGTACTTCCTCAGAGGTAGGGAGGCGAGCAGGCCAGAGGTGGATGAACGCAGTGCCCTTGTTTGGGTGTAGGGCCTGATCAGAGCCTGAAGGTACGGAGGTGCCGTTCCCCTCACAGCTCCGTAGGCAAGCACCATGGTCTTGTAGCGGATGCGAGCTTCAACTGGAAGCCAGTGGAGAGAGCGGAGGAGCGGGGTGACGTGAGAGAACTTGGGAAGGTTGAACACCAGATGGGCTGCGGCGTTCTGGATGAGTTGTAGGGGTTTAATAGCACAGGCAGGGAGCCCAGCCAACAGCGAGTTGCAGTAATCCAGACGGGAGATGATAAGTGCCTGGATTAGGACCTGCGCCGCTTCCTGTGTGAGGCAGGGTCGTACTCTGCGAATGTTGTAGAGCATGAACCTACAGGAACGGGTCACCGCCTTGATGTGAGTTGAGAACGACAGGGTGTTGTCCAGGATCACGCCAAGGTTCTTAGCACTCTGGGAGGAGGACACAATGGAGTTGTCAACCGTGATGGCGAGATCATGGAACGGGCAGTCCTTCCCCGGGAGGAAGAGCAGCTCCGTCTTGCCGAGGTTCAGCTTGAGGTGGTGATCCGTCATCCACACTGATATGTCTGCCAGACATGCAGAGATGCGATTCGCCACCTGGTTATCAGAGGGGGGAAAGGAGAAGATTAATTGTGTGTCGTCTGCATAGCAATGATAGGAGAGACCATGTGAGGATATGACAGAGCCAAGTGACTTGGTGTATAGCGAGAATAGGAGAGGGCCTAGAACAGAGCCCTGGGGGACACCAGTGGTGAGAGCACGTGGTGCGGAGACCGATTCTCGCCACGCCACCTGGTAGGAGCGACCTGTCAGGTAGGACGCAATCCAAGCGTGGGCCGCGCCGGAGATGCCCAGCTCGGAGAGGGTGGAGAGGAGGATCTGATGGTTCACAGTATCAAAGGCAGCCGATAGGTCTAGAAGGATGAGAGCAGAGGAGAGAGAGTTAGCTTTAGCAGTGCGGAGCGCCTCCGTGACACAGAGAAGAGCAGTCTCAGTTGAATGACTAGTCTTGAAACCTGACTGATTTGGATCAAGAAGGTCATTCTGAGAGAGATAGCAGGAGAGCTGGCCAAGGACGGCACGTTCAAGAGTTTTGGAGAGAAAAGAAAGAAGGGATACTGGTCTGTAGTTGTTGACATCGGAGGGATCGAGTGTAGGTTTTTTCAGAAGGGGTGCAACTCTCGCTCTCTTGAAGACGGAAGGGACGTAGCCAGCGGTCAAGGATGAGTTGATGAGCGAGGTGAGGTAAGGGAGAAGGTCTCCGGAAATGGTCTGGAGAAGAGAGGATAGGGTCAAGCGGGCAGGTTGTTGGGCGGCCGGCCGTCACAAGACGCGAGATTTCATCTGGAGAGAGAGGGGAGAAAGAGGTCAAAGCACAGGGTAGGGCAGTGTGAGCAGAACCAGCGGTGTCGTTTGACTTAGCAAACGAGGATCGGATGTCGTCGACCTTCTTTTCAAAATGGTTGACGAAGTCATCCGCAGAGAGGGAGGAGGGGGGAGGAGGGGGAGGAGGATTCAGGAGGGAGGAGAAGGTGGCAAAGAGCTTCCTAGGGTTAGAGGCAGATCCTTGGAATTTAGAGTGGTAGAAAGTGGCTTTAGCAGCAGAGACAGAAGAGGAGAATGTAGAGAGGAGGGAGTGAAAGGATGCCAGGTCCGCAGGGAGGCGAGTTTTCCTCCATTTCCGCTCGGCTGCCCGGAGCCCTGTTCTGTGAGCTCGCAGTGAGTCGTCGAGCCACGGAGCAGGAGGGGAGGACCGAGCAGGCCTGGAGGATAGGGGACATAGAGAGTCAAAGGATGCAGAAAGGGAGGAGAGGAGGGTTGAGGAGGCAGAATCAGGAGATAGGTTGGAGAAGGTTTGAGCAGAGGGAAGAGATGATAGGATGGAAGAGGAGAGAGTAGCGGGGGAGAGAGAGCGAAGGTTGGGACGGCGCGATACCATCCGAGTAGGGGCAGTGTGGGAAGTGTTGGATGAGAGCGAGAGGGAAAAGGATACAAGGTAGTGGTCGGAGACTTGGAGGGGAGTTGCAATGAGATTAGTGGAAGAACAGCATCTAGTAAAGATGAGGTCAAGCGTATTGCCTGCCTTGTGAGTAGGGGGGGAAGGTGAGAAGGTGAGGTCAAAAGAGGAGAGGAGTGGAAAGAAGGAGGCAGAGAGGAATGAGTCAAAGGTAGACGTGGGGAGGTTAAAGTCACCCAGAACTGTGAGAGGTGAGCCATCCTCAGGAAAGGAACTTATCAGGGCGTCAAGCTCATTGATGAACTCTCCAAGGGAACCTGGAGGGCGATAAATGATAAGGATGTTAAGCTTGAAAGGGCTGGTAACTGTGACAGCATGGAATTCAAAGGAGGCGATAGACAGATGGGTCAGGGGAGAAAGAGAGAATGTCCACTTGGGAGAGATGAGGATCCCAGTGCCACCACCCCGCTGACCAGAAGCTCTCGGGGTGTGCGAGAACACGTGGGCAGACGAGGAGAGAGCAGTAGGAGTAGCAGTGTTATCAGTGGTAATCCATGTTTCCGTCAGTGCCAAGAAGTCGAGGGACTGGAGGGACGCATAGGCTGAGATGAACTCTGCCTTGTTGGCCGCAGATCGGCAGTTCCAGAGGCTGCCGGAGACCTGGAACTCCACGTGGGTCGTACGCGCTGGAACCACCAGGTTAAGGTAGCGGCGGCCACGCGGTGTGAAGCGTTTGTATGGTCTGTGCAGAGAGGAGAGAAGAGGGATAGACAGACACATAGTTGACAGGCTACAGAAGAGGCTACGCTAATGCAAAGGAGATTAGAATGACAAGTGGACCACGTCTCGAATGTTCAGAAAGTTAAGCTTACGTTGCAAAAATAAAAAATAAAAAATAAATCTTATTGACTAAAATGATATAGTACTGCTGGCGGTGAAGTAGGCTGGCTAGCAGTGGCTGCGTTGTTGACTTTGTTTGAAAGTGTAGCTGGCTAGGTAACCTCTAACTGGCTAGGTAACCTCGACAATTTCTCAAAACTACACAATTATCTTGGATACAAGGACAGCAAAGACAACTATGTAGCTAGCTAACACTACGCTAATCAAGTCGTTCCGTTGTAATGTAAGTTGTAATGTGAGTTTCTACGGTGCTGCTATTCGGTAGAAGTTGGCTAGCTAGCAGTGTTAGCTAGCAGTGTTGACTAGGTAGGAGAACGGCAGCGCGGCGAAAATAGCTGGCTAGTTAACCGAATAATTACTCTAAACTACTCTAAGCTACACAATTATCTTAGATACAAAGATAGCAAAGACAACTATGTAGCCAGCTAACACTACACTAATCAAGTTGTTCCGTTGTAATGTAATCGTTTCTCCAGTGCTGCTATTCGGTGGCTAGCTGGCTAGCTAGCAGTGTTGACTACGTTACGTTAGGACGAAAATAGCTGGCTAGCGAACCTCAATAACTACACAATTATCTTTGATACAAAGACGGCTATGTAGCTAGCTAAGATCAAACAAATCAAACCGTTGTACTGTAATGAAAATGAAAACGGTAATACTACCTGTGGAGCGAAGCGGAAATAGCCTTTTGAGCAACTGAAACATCACCCATAATATGTTTTCCTGATAAAAATGCTCAACATTTGCAATGAATACATTTTTCTCTCATTTCAAAATGGGCGGGGAGCTAGTGGACTGAGTGGGCGGGGAGCTAGTGGACTGAGTGGGCGGGGAGCTAGTGGACTGAGTGGGAGGGGAGCTAGTGGACTGAGTGGTCGGGGAGCTAGTGGACTGAGTGGGCGGGGAGCTAGTGGACTGAGTGGGCGGGGAGCTAGTGGACTGAGTGGGCGGGGAGCTAGTGGACTGAGTGGGCGGGGAGCTAGTGGACTGAGTGGGCGGGGAGCTAGTGGACTGAGTGGGAGGGGAGCTAGTGAACTGAGTGGGTGGGGAGCTAGTGGACTGAGTGGGCGGGGAGCTAGTAGACTGAGTGGGCGGGGAGCTAATGGACTGAGTGGGCGGGGAGCTAGTGGACTGAGTGGGCGGGGAGCTAGTGGACTGAGTGGGCGGGGAGCTAGTGGACTGAGTGGGCGGGGAGCTAGTGGGCTGAGTGGGCGGGGAGCTAGTGGACTGAGTGGGCGGGGAGCTAGTGGACTGAGTGGGCGGGGACCTAGTGGACTGAGTGGGCGGGGAGCTAGTGGACTGAGTGGGCGGGGAGCTAGTGGACTGAGTGGGCGGGGAGCTAGTGGACTGAGTGGGCGGGGAGCTAGTGGACTGAGTGGGCGGGTAGCTAGTGAACTGAGTGGGCGGGGAGCTAGTGAACTGAGTGGGTGGGGAGCTAGTGGACTGAATGGGCGGGGAGCTAGTGGACTGAGTGAGCGGGGAGCTAGTGGACTGAGTGGGCGAGGAGCTAGTGGACTGAGTGAGCGGGGAGCTAGTGGACTGAGTGGGCGGGGAGCTAGTGGACTGAGTGAGCGGGGAGCTAGTGGACTGAGTGAGCGGGGAGCTAGTGGACTGAGTGGGCGAGGAGCTAGTGGACTGAGTGAGCGGGGAGCTAGTGGACTGAGTGGGCGGGGAGCTAGTGGACTGAGTGGGCGGGGAGCTAGTAGGCTGAGTGAGCGGGGAGCTAGTGGACTGAGTGGGCGGGGAGTTAGTAGGCTGAGTGGGCGGGGAGCTAGTGGACTGAGTGAGCGGGGAGCTAGTGGACTGAGTGAGCGGGGAGCTAGTAGACTGAGTGGGCGAGGAGCTAGTGGACTGAGTGGGCGGGGAGCTAGTGGACTGAGTGGGCGAGGAGCTAGTGGACTGAGTGGGCGGGGAGCTAGTGGACTGAGTGGGCGAGGAGCTAGTGGACTGAGTGGGCGGGGAGCTAGTAGACTGAGTGGGCGAGGAGCTAGTGGACTGAGTGGGCGGGGAGCTAGTGGACTGAGTGGGCGAGGAGCTAGTGGACTGAGTGGGCGGGGAGCTAGTAGACTGAGTGGGCGAGGAGCTAGTGGACTGAGTGGGCGAGGAGCTAGTGGACTGAGTGGGCGGGGAGCTAGTGGACTGAGTGGGCGGGGAGTTAGTAGGCTGAGTGGGCGGGGAGCTAGTGGACTGAGTGGGCGGGGAGCTAGTGGACTGAGTGGGCGGGGAGCTAGTGGACTGAGTGGGCGGGGAGTTAGTAGGCTGAGTGGGCGGGGAGCTAGTGGACTGAGTGAGCGGGGAGCTAGTGGACTGAGTGAGCGGGGAGCTAGTACACTGAGTGGGCGAGGAGCTAGTGGACTGAGTGGGCGGGGAGCTAGTGGACTGAGTGGGCGAGGAGCTAGTGGACTGAGTGGGCGGGGAGCTAGTGGACTGAGTGGGCGGGGAGTTAGTAGGCTGAGTGGGCGGGGAGCTAGTGGACTGAGTGGGCGAGGAGCTAGTGGACTGAGTGGGCGGGGAGCTAGTGGACTGAGTGGGCGGGGAGCTAGTAGGCTGAGTGGGCGGGGAGTTAGTAGGCTGAGTGGGCGGGGAGCTAGTGGACTGAGTGAGCGAGGAGCTAGTGGACTGAGTGGGCGGGGAGCTAGTGGACTGAGTGGGCGAGGAGCTAGTGGACTGAGTGGGCGAGGAGCTAGTGGACTGAGTGGGCGGGGAGCTAGTGGACTGAGTGGGCGAGGAGCTAGTGGACTGAGTGGGCGAGGAGCTAGTGGACTGAGTGGGCGGGGAGCTAGTGGACTGAGTGGGCGAGGAGCTAGTAGACTGAGTGGGCGAGGAGCTAGTGGACTGAGTGGGCGGGGAGCTAGTGGACTGAGTGGGCGGGGAGCTAGTGGACTGAGTGGGCGGGGAGTTAGTAGGCTGAGTGGGCGGGGAGCTAGTGGACTGAGTGGGCGGGGAGCTAGTGGACTGAGTGGGCGGGGAGCTAGTTGACTGAGTGGGCGGGGAGTTAGTAGGCTGAGTGGGCGGGGAGCTAGTGGACTGAGTGGGCGAGGAGCTAGTGGACTGAGTGGGCGGGGAGCTAGTGGACTGAGTGAGCGGGGAGTTAGTAGGCTGAGTGGGCGGGGAGCTAGTGGACTGAGTGTGCGAGGAGCTAGTGGACTGAGTGGGCGGGGAGCTAGTGGACTGAGTGGGCGGGGAGCTAGTGGACTGAGTGGGCGGGGAGTTAGTAGGCTGAGTGGGCGGGGAGCTAGTGGACTGAGTGGGCGAGGAGCTAGTGGACTGAGTGGGCGGGGAGCTAGTGGACTGAGTGGGCGGGGAGTTAGTAGGCTGAGTGGGCGGGGAGCTAGTGGACTGAGTGGGTGAGGAGCTAGTGGACTGAGTGGGCGGGGAGCTAGTGGACTGAGTGGGCGGGGAGTTAGTAGGCTGAGTGGGCGGGGAGCTAGTGGACTGAGTGGGCGAGGAGCTAGTGGACTGAGTGGGCGGGGAGCTAGTGGACTGAGTGGGCGGGGAGTTAGTAGGCTGAGTGAGCGGGGAGCTAGTGGACTGAGTGGGCGGGGAGCTAGTGGACTGAGTGGGCGGGGAGCTAGTGGACTGAGTGGGCGGGGAGCTAGTGGACTGAGTGGGCGGGGAGTTAGTAGGCTGAGTGGGCGGGGAGCTAGTGGACTGAGTGGGCGGGGAGCTAGTGGAATGAGTGGGCGAGGAGCTAGTGGACTGAGTGGGCGAGGAGCTAGTGGACTGAGTGGGCGGGGAGCTAGTGGACTGAGTGGGCGAGGAGCTAGTGGACTGAGTGGGCGGGGAGTTAGTAGGCTGAGTGGGCGGGGAGCTAGTGGACTGAATGGGCGGGGAGCTAGTGGACTGAGTGGGCGAGGAGCTAGTGGACTGAGTGGGCGAGGAGCTAGTGGACTGAGTGGGCGAGGAGCTAGTGGACTGAGTGGGCGGGGAGTTAGTAGGCTGAGTGGGCGGGGAGCTAGTGGACTGAGTGGGCGAGGAGCTAGTGGACTGAGTGGGCGGGGAGCTAGTGGACTGAGTGGGCGGGGAGCTAGTGGACTGAGTGGGCGGGGAGTTAGTAGGCTGAGTGGGCGGGGAGCTAGTGGACTGAGTGGGCGGGGAGCTAGTGGACTGAGTGAGCGGGGAGCTAGTGGACTGAGTGGGCGGGGAGCTAGTGGACTGAGTGGGCGGGGAGCTAGTGGACTGAGTGGGCGGGGAGCTAGTGGACTGAGTGAGCGGGGAGCTAGTGGACTGAATGGGCAGGGAGCTAGTAGACTGAGTGGGCGAGGAGCTAGTGGACTGAGTGGGCGGGGAGCTAGTGGACTGAGTGGGCGGGGAGCTAGTGGACTGAGTGGGCGGGGAGCTAGTGGACTGAGTGAGCGGGGAGCTAGTGGACTGAGTGGGCGGGGAGCTAGTGGACTGAGTGGGCGGGGAGCTAGTGGACTGAGTGGGCGGGGAACTAGTGGACTGAGTGGGCGGGGAGCTAGTGGACTGAGTGGGCGGGGAACTCACCTTACCTGGCAGTTCTTTGAAAAGCACACATTTCAAGACGTATAGTTGCAGTAGGGGTCCCGTGTGGCTTGGTTGGTATTGCATGGCACTTGCAAAGCTAGGGTTGTGGGTTCGATTCCCACCGGGGACCAGTATCAAAAATGTAACTCACTACTGTAAGTGAGATTATCTCAAATAACTTTGCTGACATCCAATACACCACACTATGGTTTCACAAATGATTTGTTTATCCAACTATTTGGTTATTGTAACAGCATCAATACAGACAAAATGTTGGCTGTAGAATTTAGTTAGCTAGCCCAAATGGATATGTCAGCAGCGTTTATCAAGCTAGTAATAAGGGGCAGGTCTTTACAGTTTGGGCTCTGCGTACTTTTCATTAAATATATTCAGGTAACTGCCAGAATAAAGGAAACACACAGTAAATGAGGGATACAAAGTATATTGAATGCAGGTGCTTAATTAAGCATTAAGCATCCCATTATGCTTAGGGTCATGTATAAAAATGCTGAGCAGGTCAGTATTTTGGCTACCATGGCTATACCCCCATAGGATGTCAATGCTCCCCATCCACAGGGCACGAGCGGTCTCTGAATGGTTTGATGAGCATGACAACGATGTAAACCATGTGCCGTGGCCGTCTCAGTCACCAGATCTCAGCACAATTGAACACTGATGGGAGATTCTGAAACAGTGTTATTATTTTCTCAGTTACCTGTGATATTGACTGTCACACAATGTTCATATATCACGACTGTCAATGGTGTCAATAAAGTTTGCATGGATTTTCCGTTTGTCATGTCTCTTGATTTAATGACAACTGCGTCAGAGTTTTGGGAAACCCTTTCTCCCCCTTTTCTTCCATGCTGGCTGAAGACATGATCATCCCCAGCTTCCTATTGGCTCATTCATCCCCCCTTCCCATCCCCAGCTTCCTATTGGCTCATTCATCCCCCCCTTCCTTTCCACTATAACTATTCCCTAGGTCGTTGTATCTTTATGATCAAACCTTTATCAATGTAGAAGCAACAGTCTTTATTTTCTTCATACGTTGGTACTTCTACTTTGATCTGGTTTCACCTAAACATCATCAAAACATGATTTTGACTGTTCAGGACCCTATTCAACCAAACCGTTAAAGATGTATTTTACAGCGCTGGGCATCAGTTATAGTAACGACGTATCAATGTTGGAACTCGGGGTTAAAAACAACAAAACAAGCTAGAAGGGCCCCCCCCCATCTTGAGTTTCCTCCCTCAGTTGTTTTTCCATCCATCCATCCAGGACAGCCAGCCGGACAGATCTCTCCTGATGCACCACACACACACACACACACACACACACACACACACACACACACACACACACACACACACACACACACACACACACACACACACACACACACACACACACACACACACACACACACACACACACAGGCCCTAGTTTAATTAACAGTACTAATCACAGTCATCTGTGTAAAGCCAAATGTGACCATTATTGTTTTGTCTCACATTATCATCTGTTTGTGTGGAGGCTCTGCAGCGCTAATGTCTGTTCACATGTGTTGCTGGTTAAATGTAGAGAAGACGAGACTGTGTGTATATAGGGAGGGTGTCACGATCGTCGTCAGGGTGGAAATGACAGGACCAAGGTGCAGAGTGGTGAGCGTACATTTCTTTTAATGTTATAAATGTCGCCAACAAGAAACAACAAAAAAACGAACGTCAAGCTGACTAGGGCTATACAGGCCACTAACACAGACAACTACCCACAACTAAGGTGGAAAAACAGGCTGCCTAAGTATGATTCCCAATCAGAGACAACGATAGACAGCTGTCCCTGATTGAGAACCATACCCGGCCAAAACATAGAAACAGAAAACATAGAAATAAAGAAACTAGAATGCCCACCCTAGTCACACCCTGGCCTAACCAAAATAGAGAATAAAAGCCTCTCTATGGCCTGGGCTTGGCAGAGGGGGGAGGGGGGACAAGTGTGTAGGCTATGAGAAAGTGTGTGTTTTGTATGTGTGTGTGTACATGTGTTTGTGACTCAGAATGACTGTGTGTGTGTGTGTGTGTGAGTCTCTGTTCAGGTACGTTAGTTCTAATCAGAACAGTGACAGAGTTACATCGGGTCGGTAGGTAGCCTGACGGTTGATTGTTGGGTCAGTAACCGAAAGGTCACTGGTTCAAATCCCTGAGCCGATTAGGTGAAAAATCCATAGATGTGCCCTTGAGCAAAGGCACTCTAATTGCTCCTGTATTTATTTAACTAGGCAAGTCAGTTAAGAACCAATTCTTATTCACAATGACGGCCTAGGAACAGTGGGTTAAATGCCCTGCTCAGGTGTAGAACGGCAGATTTTTTTACCTTGTCAGCTCAGGGATTCAATCTTGCAACCTTCCGGTTACTAGTCCAACACTCTAACCACTAGGCTACCTGCCGCCCCTACTCTCTAACCACTAGGCTACTTGCCGCCCCTACACTCTAACCACTAGGCTACTTGCCTCCCCTACACTCTAACCACTAGGCTACCTGCCGCCCCTACACTCTAACCACTAGGCTACTTGCCTCCCCTACACTCTAACCACTAGGCTACCTGCCGCCCCTACACTCTAACCACTAGGCTACCTGCCGCTCCTACTCTCTAACCACTAGGCTACCTGCCGCTCCTACTCTCTAACCACTAGGCTACCTGCCGCCCCTACTCTCTAACCACTAGGCTACCTGCCGCCCCTACACTCTAACCACTAGGCTACCTGCCGCCCCTACTCTCTAACCACTAGGCTACCTGCCGCCCCTACTCTCTAACCACTAGGCTACTTGCCGCCCCTACACTCTAACCACTAGGCTACTTGCCTCCCCTACACTCTAACCACTAGGCTACCTGCCGCCCCTACACTCTAACCACTAGGCTACTTGCCTCCCCTACACTCTAACCACTAGGCTACCTGCCGCTCCTACTCTCTAACCACTAGGCTACCTGCCGCCCCTACTCTCTAACCACTAGGCTACCTGCCGCCCCTACACTCTAACCACTAGGCTACCTGCCGCCCCTACTCTCTAACCACTAGGCTACCTGCCGCCCCTACACTCTAACCACTAGGCTACCTGCCGCCCCTACTCTCTAACCACTAGGCTACCTGCCGCCCCTACACTCTAACCACTAGGCTACCTGCCGCCCCTACACTCTAACCACTAGGCTACCTGCCGCCCCTACACTCTAACCACTAGGCTACCTGCCGCCCCTACACTCTAACCACTAGGCTACTTGCCGCCCCTACACTCTAACCACTAGGCTACCTGCCGCCCCTACACTCTAACCACTAGGCTACCTGCCTCCCCTACACTCTAACCACTAGGCTACCTGCCGCCCCTACACTCTAACCACTAGGCTACTTGCCGCCCCTACACTCTAACCACTAGGCTACCTGCCGCCCCTACACTCTAACCACTAGGCTACCTGCCTCCCCTACACTCTAACCACTAGGCTACCTGCCGCCCCGATGTATGTGACTCTGGATAAGATCCTCTGCTAAATGTAATAGTGTTGTGAGCTGTGAGAGCAGATTAAGGGTTTAGTGTCACTACAGAGCTTTATAACACCCTGCTCTTGTCTCCCAACAGGACAGCAGCAGCTCTCCCTCCCTTGGCTTAGTTAAACCGGAATTAATTAGTCTCAAAGATAGAGCGAGAGGGGGCCAGAGGTTAAAACACTGAGGCTAATAAGAGCAGCTGAGAGAGAGAGAGAGAGAGAGAGAGAGAGAGAGAGAGAGAGAGAGAGAGAGAGAGAGAGAGAGACTAAAACACTGAAGAGAGAGAGAGACTTAAACACTGAGGAAAGCTTTGACTATGTACAGACTCAGTGAGCATGTGTACACTGCCAACAACATGAGGTGGAAACTGAGCTGCACTTCCTAACCTCCTGCCAAATGTATGACCATATTAGAGACACTTATTTCCCTCAGATTACACAGATCCACAAAGAATTTGAAAACAAACCTGATTTTGATAAACTCCCATATCTATTGGGTGAAATACCACAGTGTTTCATCACAGCAGCAAGATGTGTGACCTGTTGCCACAAGAAAAGGTCAACCAGTGAAGAACAAACACCATTGTAAATACAACCCATATTTATGTTTATTTATTTTCCCTTTTGTACTTTAACTATTTGTACATTGTTACAACACTGACATTTGAAATGTCTTTATTCTTTTGGAACTTTTGTGTAATGTTTACTGTTAATTTTTGTGGTTTATTTCACTTTTGTATATTATCTACCTCACTTGCTTTGGCAATGTTAAAATATGTTTCCCATGCCTATAAAGCCCTCTGAGAGGGAGAGAGAGACCGAGGGAGAGAGAAAGAGAGAGAGCGACCGAGGGAGAGAGAAAGAGAGAGAGCGACCGAGGGAGAGAGAAAGAGAGAGAGCGACCGAGGGAGAGAGAAAGAGAGAGAGAGAGAGAGAGAGAGACCGAGGGAGAGAGAAAAAGAGAGAGAGAGAGAGAGAGAAAGACTAAGTTAGAGAGAAAGCAGTTTGGTGTCAGAGAGAGGTTACAGATTGAGGCTAATCAGAGCAGGCAACTGATGAACTGTGTGTTCTTCCCTATATGTGTCTCTGGGCTCTATCCAGCCTGGTGTCTCTGGGCTCTATCCAGCCTGGTGTCTCTGGGCTCTATCCAGCCTGGTGTCTCTGGGCTCTATCCAGTCTGGTGTCTCTTCGCTCGATCCAGGCTGGTGTCTCTGTGCTCTATCCAGTCTGGTGTCTCTGGGCTCTATCCAGTCTGGTGTCTCTGGGCTCTATCCAGTCTGGTGTCTCTGGGCTCTATCCAGTCTGGTGTCTCTGGACTCTATCCAGCCTGGTGTCTCTGGGCTCTATCCAGTCTGGTGTCTCTGGGCTCTATCCAGCCTGGTGTCTCTGGGCTCTATCCAGTCTGGTGTCTCTGGGCTCTATCCAGCCTGGTGTCTCTGGGCTCTATCCAGTCTGGTGTGTCTGTCTGTCCTGTCACTTTATCCCCCTTGATTTGGACGACTCCTGTCTTCTACTCTACTTAACGTAATGAGACTCATGAAGACACTTTGCTGCGGTCTCTCTACTCAGAGGAGATCTGCTAGTGATCTATCACTATGTCATCTATGAACATTTGAACATCTTGGCCATGTTCTGTTATAATCTCCACCCGGCACAGCCAAAAGAGGACTGGCCACCCCTCATAGCCTGGTTCCTCTCTAGGTTTCTTCCTAGGTTCTTTGCCTTTCTAGGGAGTTTTTCCTAGCCACACCGTGCTTCTACACCTGCATTGCTTTGCTGTTTGGGGTTTTAGGCTGGGTTTCTGTACAGCACTTTGTGACATCAGCTGATGTAAGGGCTTTATAAATACATTTGATTGATAGTGGACACTGTCATTGAGAGTAGCCATCTTACTGTATCGTGGTCTGTGAAAGGCCATGGATCAGCAGTACCTTGTAATGTAATCTGAATGTTGCTGGATGCTGTGTTAGTCATCCAATCAGGGACTGTACTTTCTGAGAGAGTCTCCTGTCTAGCACTGGCAATGCCCAAACACCTGCATGTGCCAACTTACACACACACACACACAAACGCTCTTTTTTTCCCGACATCCGTACACACTCACGCACACACACACACACACACACACACACACACACACACACACACACACACACACACACACACACACACACACACACACACACACACACACACACACACACACACACACACACACACACACACACACACACACACACACACACACACACACACACACACACACACAGTCTTCTCTCTGGTTTGATGTGATAAGGTCAGGGAAAATGCTGTGAGCCGGTTCCCTCGGCCCCGTGTGCCCTCAACCTTACCGGACAAATAAACTGGGACGAGCCCCCCGAGGCAGAGAGAGAGATGGAGGGAGTGGGAGAGAGGAAAGGAGAGAGGGAGAGAGGGAAAGAGAGAGGGATAGAGGAAAAGAGAGAGGGAAAGAGAGGGAGAGAGGGAAAGAGAGAGGGAGAGAGGAAAAGAGTGAGGGAGAGAGGAAAAGAGAGAGAGAGGGAAAGAGAGAGGGAAAGAGGAAAAGAGAGAGAGAAGAGAGAGGGAGCGAGAGAAGCTAAACATGACCTCTTTCTTTATAACATTCATTGTCTGAGCATTGAGGGAACAGGACCTTTAAACAAAACATTGAACAGGACCTTTAAACAAAACATTGAACAGGACCGTTAAACAAAACATTGAACAGGAACATTAAATAAAACATTGAACAGGAACGTGGAACAAAACAGACCAGGATATGTCTCTGACCTGTTCACTGGACGTGCTACCTTGTCCCGGACCTGCTGTTTTTGACCCTCTCTGTCTCTCTCTCTCTCTCTTCAACACCTGCTGTCTCAACCTCTGAATGCTCGGCTATGAAAGGCCAACTGACATTTACCCCTGAAGTGCTGACCTGTTGCACCCTCTACAACCACTGTGATTAATATTATTTGACCCTGCTGGTCATCTATGATGAACATCTTGAAGAACGATCTGGCTTTTGTACAATACACATTTCTGTAGTTAATAGACATCAGATATCACAGGCTACGTACACAGACTCAGTTCTTCGGGAGTCATGGACTCTACAATGTGTTGAAAGGGTTCCACAGTGTTCCATGTGGACTCCAATGCTTCCCACAGTTGTGTCCAGTTGGCTGGATGTTCTTTGGGTGGTGAACCATTCTTGATACACACAGGAAACTGTTGAGAGTGAAAAACCCAAAGGCCCATTCACCCTCTGAATGGCAGACAAACACAATCTATGTCTCTATTGTCTGAATGCTTAAAAATCCTCCTGTAACCTGTCATCTGCTTATCATCTACACTGATTGATAGTGGATTTAACAAGTGACATCGATAAGGGATCATAGCTTTCCCCCTGGATTCACCTGGTCAGTCTGTGTCATGGAAAGAGCAGGTGTTCCTAATGGTTTGTCCACTCAGTGTATAGTAAGACAGAAGGGGCGGTGTTTCTCTCGTTAGGCTGCTTTCTCCGGTGAGATAGTTTCAGACACTTGCGAATTGAAGGAAAGTTGGCGTGTGAGCAGTTCACTCATCGGATATATTATGGGATTTATTATGGGATTTATTATGGGATATATTATGGGATTTATTATGGGATATATTATGGGATATATTATGGGATTTATTATGGGATATATTATGAGATTTATTATGGGATTTATTATGGGATATATTATGGGATATATTATGGGATTTATTATGGTATATATGATGGGATTCATTATGGGATTTATTATGGGATATATTATGGGATTTATTATGGGATTTATTATGGGATATATTATGGGATTTATTATGGGATATATTATGGGATATATTATGGGATATATTATGGGATTTATTATGGGATATATTATGGGATTTATTATGGGATATATTATGGGATTTATTATGGTATATATTATGGGATTTATTATGGGATTTATTATGGGATATATTATGGGATTCATTATGGGATTTATTATGGGATATATTATGGGATGTATTATGGGCTATATTATGGGATTTATTATGGGATTTATTATGGGATATATTATGGGATTTATTATGGGATTTATTATGGGATATATTATGGGATATATTATGGGATACATCATGACTGGTTGTGTTCATGGCACATTAAAAGATAATACATTTTTACAGTTAAATCTCTATAAAACCCATTTAAACACACATGGGGGGGTGGGGGGGTTTAGACTGGCCTCTGCCTTGGGCCTGCAAATCACTCAGTCCGCCCCTGCCTGTGGGGGTTTGAGTTCTGTCTCAGTTGGTCTTGGTCAGGGGGTCAGGATGGGGGCACACCAGGTTTGAGTTTCCTGCCGGGCTCTGGAGCATTCCTCTGTGTGTGTGTGTGTGTGTGTGTGTGTGTGTGTGTGTGTGTGTGTGTGTGTGTGTGTGTGTGTGTGTGTGTGTGTGTGTGTGTGTGTGTGTGTGTGTGTGTGTGTGTGTGTGTGTGTGTGTGTGTGTGTGTGTGTGTGTGTTTCTGGGCCTCACTAACGAGCTGCTAATGAGACAACAGAACCCTGCTCTACATGGGCCTATTAGAGAGGGAGGGAGGGAGGGAGGGAGGGAGGGAGGGAGGGAGGGAGGGAGGGAGGGAGGGAGGGAGGGAGGGAGGGAGGGAGGGAGGGAGGGAGGGAGGGAGAGAGGGAGAGAGGGAGGGAGGGAGGGAATTAGTATTTTGGTAAATAAATGTTTTTCAGATTCACAATATAATTTCTAATGGCTTCTTCTTCTTCTGTTTCTTGTTCTCTCCTCCTCCTCCTCTTCCTCCTCCTCCTCTTCATCTTCCTCCTCCTGTCTCTCTGTCTGTGTTGGAGGTGAGTTATCCATGGTGGAGCTGCAGGATCCCTTCCTGGTCAGTGTTCACCTCATTACTGACCCGGGCCAGGCCAAGTCCCTGCAGCATGCTGCCGACACCGTCCTGGCCTGGGTCCACCCTGAACTGCAGCTCTTCCGCGTCTCCGAGAGAGCCGCCTGGCAACAGAAGCCCAAGCGCCAATCATGTCATGCTTCGGCATCTTTTTCAGCCAATCACGGCCCTCCGCAGTGCCAGCCGGCGCTGGCCGTCATCCTCTTCCTGCAGGAGCAGTACGGGGGCGAGGAGCAGATCGTGACCTTACACCGTGCTCTCCGGCGCCCCCCCTGGCACTTCCACCACACCGAGAGGGTCAACAACGGCCGTAGGATGCTCCCGCTTACTCCCTGCAGCCAAGACTTCTTCACCCTGGCGCCGGGGACTCCTCTGTGGGCGGTTCGCCAGGTTCACTACGGTAAAGAGATCGTACGCTTCACAGTCTACTGCCGTTACGAGAGCTTCCGGGACATGGTGCGCATGTACCGGATGATCCTCCAGAGGAAGCTGGCCCAGAAGAAAGAAGACTTTTGTTTTTTTGTGGTGTACTCCAACCCGGATACCGAGATCCAGCTGTCATTCAAGCGGTTGCCGAGGGGCCAGAGCCCCGCTCCTACGGAGTCGGCGGTGATAGAGATGAGGGTGAGGGACGTTGGGGCGTTAGTGCCCCTCCTGCCGTACCCCTGTACTCCCATCAGTGAGGTACGCTGGCAGACTGAAGACTACGACGGGAATAAGATACTGCTGCAGGTGAGATGCTGCTAAGTGTGTGTGTGTGTGTGTGTGTGTGTGTGTGTGTGTGTGTGTGTGTGTGTGTGTGTGTGTGTGTGTGTGTGTGTGTGTGTGTGTGTGTGTGTGTGTGTGTGTGTGTGTGTGTGTGTGTGTGTGTGTGTTTTACACTTTTGTGTTGCCTAGGCCGTAGATGAACAACCTGCTGCACAGTATATCCTAGCAGCAGTCAGACTATGAACTAAGAACAACCCTTAAATGATGACGACAGGCAGACCACACCTATCCACACCTATCCACACCTATCCACGCCTATCCACGCCTATCCACACCTATCCACACCTATCCACACCTATCCACGCCTATCCACGCCTATCCACGCCTATCCACGCCTATCTACGCCTATCCACACCTATCCACGCCTATCCACGCCTATCCACGCCTATCCACGCCTATCCACACCTATCCACACCTATCCACACCTATCCACACCTATCCATACCTATCCACGCCTATCCACACCTATCCACGCCTATCCACACCCATCCACGCCTATCCACACCTATCCACGCCTATCCACGCCTATCCACGCCTATCCACGCCTATCCACGCCTATCCACGCCTATCCACGCCTATCCACACCTATCCACGCCTATCCACGCCTATCCACGCCTATCCACGCCTACCCACGCCTACCCACGCCTATCCACGCCTATCCACACCTATCCACACCTATCCATACCTATCCACACCTATCCACACATATCCACACCTATCCACACCTATCCACACCTATCCACACCTATCCACACCTATCCATACCTATCCACACCTATCCACACCTAGCCATACCTATCCACACCTATCCACACCTAGCCATACCTATCCATACCTATCCACACCTATCCACACCTATCCACACCTATCCACACCTATCCATACCTATCCACACCTATCCACACCTATCCATACCTATCCACACCTAGCCATACCTATCCATACCTATCCACACCTATCCACACCTATCCACACCTAGCCATACCTATCCACACCTATCCACACCTAGCCATACCTATCCACACCTATCCACACCTAGCCATACCTATCCATACCTATCCACACCTATCCACACCTATCCACACCTATCCATACCTATCCACACCTATCCACACCTATCCATACCTATCCACACCTAGCCATACCTATCCATACCTATCCACACCTATCCACACCTATCCACACCTATCCACACCTATCCATACCTATCCACACCTAGCCATACCTATCCATACCTATCCACACCTATCCACACCTATCCACACCTATCCACACCTATCCACACCTATCCATACCTATCCACACCTATCCACACCTAGCCATACCTATCCACACCTATCCACACCTAGCCATACCTATCCATACCTATCCACACCTATCCATACCTATCCACACCTATCCATACCTATCCACACCTATCCATACCTATCCACACCTATCCACACCTAGCCACACCTATCCACACCTATCCACACCTAGCCATACCTATCCACACCTATCCACACCTATCCACACCTAGCCATACCTATCCACACCTATCCACACCTAGCCACACCTATCCACACCTATCCACACCTATCCATACCTATCCACACCTATCCACACCTATCCACACCTATCCACACCTATCCACACCTATCCACACCTATCCACACCTATCCACACCTATCCATACCTATCCACACCTATCCATACCTATCCACACCTATCCACACCTATCCACACCTATCCACACCTATCCACACCTATCCACACCTATCCACACCTATCCACACCTATCCACACTTATCCACACCTATCCATACCTATCCACACCTATCCATACCTATCCACACCTATCCACACCTATCCACACCTATCCACACCTATCCACATACATGAGCTCTGGAAGTCACTGGAGGTATAGTGTATTGTTGCTAAGCAACAGCAGAAGTGAAATATCTGTGTGTGTGTGTGTGTGTGTGTGTGTGTGTGTGTGTGTGTGTGTGTGTGTGTGTGTGTGTGTGTGTGTGTGTGTGTGTGTGTGTGTGTGTGTGTGTGTGTGTGTGTGTGTGTGTGTGTGTGTGTGTGTTCCAGGTGGGCTTCATACAGTCCTCCTTCAGACACGTAGTTAGGGTGACACCACATCCACACCCACTCTTACTGGAGATTAAGTTCACACTGTGTATAGTCATCAGAGAGAGAGGGGGGGGGGGGGGCAGAGAGGAAGAGAGAGAGAGAGAGACAGAGAGGGAGAGAGAGAGAGAGAGAGAGAGAGGAAGAGAGAGAGAGACAGAGAGGGAGAGAGAGGAAGAGAGAGAGAGACAGAGAGAGAGAGGAAGAGAGAGACACAGTGAGAGAGGAAGAGATGGAGAGAGAGGAAGAGAGAGAGGAAGAGAGAGAGAGACACAGAGAGAGAGACAGAGGGAGAGTGGGAGAGAGAGAGAGAGAGAAGGCTCCAGCATACAGACCATACAGACTGCAGGTTCTAAGTGGGAACGGGACTGGAGCCAAAAATAACAGTCCCACTCAGCAGACAAAGGAACATTGAGCCTTTCCAATTTGCACCCCTCCTCCACCCCTCATCCCGCCATTCCTCATCCCTCCATCCCAACACAGGCTTGGATAGGTGTATAAGTCCTACTGCTACGACCACCCTGAAGGAGATTCAGAGATTTCACACACACACACACACACACACACACACACACACACACACACACACACACACACACACACACACACGTTCACTTTGGGGGGCTGACATAATTAACTAGACCTCACATAGGGTTGCAAAGCTACCAGTAACTTACCAAAGTTACCGGAATCTTCTGTAATTTTGGTAATTAACAGATAATCTATGGTAACTTCTTTAATTTATACTTGAATAACTTTATTTATTTTTTATTTTTTATGTATACGTATATGAGTTTCTAGTGGATAGACCATAAGTTTCAAGAGAAAATAGTGATCGCTGAATGAAAACGGCATGCAATTGACCCATGGTATTATTTTTCATTTAACTCTTCATCTTGTCCAACTATTGACGTTTTTTCACAACTATCCACCAATTTGGGACCATAACATTTACAACAAAGACAAAGTCACATGACTGTGTGTAAAAAAAAATCTATAAAGGATATTTCATGCTGAAACCCATATAAAGATGGCGTCTTACGGGCTCCTGACCAGTGCTGCCATTTTGTGTGTTTTCTACGCTGATCTTAACTTATTTTTTGTACATAATATCACCACCATCATTTCCTATGACCAGAAAAACAGCTTCTGGACATCAGAAACAGCGATCACTAACCTCAATTCTGGACGATTTCTACTTCAACGAGCCGGCAGCTGTGGATGTACTGCTCATTCCGGGACCAGGCCCTGGACTCGAGAGGAAGAGACGGCACGTGAGCGGGCTCCCTGACGAGACTACGAATAAATAAACTGCCTTTACCGTCCGTTCTATTGGCAGATGTACAAATCACTAGAGAATAAACTGGATGAGCTCTGTTTGAGACGATCCTATAAACGGGATCTGAAGAACTGTAATATCCTATGTTTTTTTCAGAGTCGTGGCTGAACAATATACATCTATCTGTTTTTTTTATGCATCGTCAACACCGAACGGCAGCTTCGGGTTAAGGGGAAAAGTATCACATTTCAGGAGAAGACCCAGAAGCAGACAGTGTCGGGAAAAAAAGTTTATTACTAGAACAAGGGGCAGGCAAAACGACAGGGCAAGGGCAGGCAGAGGTCAGTAATCCACATCAGAGTCCATAAGGTACAGAACGGCAGGCAGGCTCAGGGTCAGGGCAGACAGAATGGTCAAAACCGGGAAAACTAGAAAACAGAAACCAGAGAAAGACAGGAGCAAGGGGAAAATAGCCGGTATGCTTGACGAACAAAACGAACTGGCAACAGACAAACAGAGAACACAGGTATAAATACACTGGGGATAATGGGGAAGGTGGGCGACACCTGGAGGGGGGTGGAGACGAGCACAACGACAGGTGAAACAGATCAGGGTGTGACACCAATAAGAGACATTCTGGATTGTAACTTCTCAATAAAGAGAAAGAGGGTGTGACAATGTGTGTGTCTACAGCAATCAGGCTTGCGATCTATAATGTTCAGGAAGTTTAGAGGTTTTACTCATCTGAGTTAGAATACCTCATGATAAGCTGTAGACCATACTATACTATGCACTCAACGAGCTGAATAGTGCCAAAATACTCATCCAGAGACAGCACTCCTAGTGGCCAGTGATTTTAATGCAGGGAAACCTAAATTCTACCATCATTTTCACCGGTGGAAAAAACTCTAGATTTTACTCCACACACAGAAATGTATACAAAGGTCTGCCTAGCCCTCCCTTTGGCAAAACTGACCATAACTCTATCATCCTGATTCCTGCTTACAAGCAAAAACTCAAACAGGAAGTACCAGTGACACGCTCAATACTGAAGTGGTCAGATGAAGCGGATGCTAAGCAACAGGACTGTTTCCCTAGCACAGACTGGAATATGTTCTGGGACTCGTCCAATGGGATTGAGGAGTTTGCCACATCAGTCAACGGCTTCATTAATTAGTGCATCATTAATCCCCACTGAGTTAAAGGCTAGAGCTGCCACGTTCAAGGAGCGGTACACTAAGCTGATTGTGGACTACAGGAAACGAAGGGCCGAGCCCCCCATCCACATGAACATGCCTGTAGTGGAGCCGGTCGAGAGATTCAAGTTCCTCGGTGTCCACATCACTAAGGGATTATCATGGTCCACACACACCAACACAGTCATGACAATGTCTCTTCCCCCTCAGGAGGCTGAAAAGCTTTGGCATGGGCCCTCAGATCCTTACAAAGTTCTACTGCTGCACCATTGAGAGCATCTTGACTGGCTGCATCACCTGTTTGTACGTTTGTATGGCACCTGCTTGGCATCCGACCACAAGGCGCAACAGAGGGTAGTGCCTACGGCCCAGTACATCACTGGGGCCAAGCTTCCTGGCATCCAGGACCTCTATACCAGGTGGTGTCAGAGGAAGACCCTAAAAATTGTCAAAGACTCCAGCCACCCTAGTCATAGACTGTTCTCTCTGATACCTCACGGCAAGCGGTACCAACAGGACCCTGAACAGCTTCTACCCACAACCATAGGACTGCTAAATAGTTTGTCCGGGTATTAATGAACTATTTAACTGCATTGAACCTTTTTGCTCTTTTGTTTCATCACATACGCTCCTGCTACATTCTATTATCTATCCTGTTGCCTAGTTACTTCATCCCTACCTATATGTTCATACACTACATGACCAACAGTTTGTGGACACTTGCACGTCAAACATCTCACTCCAAAATCATGGGCATTAATATAGAGTTGGTCCCCTTTTCCTGCTATAACAGCCTCCACTCTTCTGGGAAGGCTTTTCACTAGATGTTGGAACATTGTTGCAGGGGACTTGCTTCCATTCAGCCATGAGCATTCGTGAGGTCGGGTACTGCTGTTGGGCGATTGGGCCTGGCTCACAGTCGGCGTTTCAATTCATCCCAAAGGTGTTCGATGGGGTTGAGGTCAGGGTTTTGTACAGGCCAGTCAAGTTCTTCCACACCAATCTCGACAAACCATTTCTGTATGGACCTCTCTTTGTGAACGTGGGCATTGTCATGCTGAAACAGGAAAAGGCCTTCCCCAAACTGTTGCCAAACAGTTGGAAGCACAGAATTGTCTAGAATGTCATTGTATGCTGTAGCGTTAATATTTTCCTTCACTGGAACTAAGGGGCCCGAACCATGAAAAATAGCCCCAGAACGTTATTCCTCTCCACCAAACTTTACAGTTGGCACTATGCATTGGGGCAGGTAGCCTTCTCCTGGCATCCGCCACATCCAGATTTGTCAGTTGGACTGTGAGATGGTGAAGTGGGATTCATCACTCCAGAGAATGCGTTTCCACTGCTCCAGAGTCCAATGGCGGCGAGCTTTACACCAGCCGACGCTTGGCATTGCGCATGGTGATCTTATGCTTGTGTGCAGCTGCTCGGCCATGGAAACCCATTTCATGAAGTTCCCGACGAACAGTTATTGTGCTGACGTTGCTTCCAGAGGCAGATTGAAACTCAGTAGTGAATGTTACAGACAAATTTTCAGGTGCTTCTGCACTCGGCGGTCCTGTTCTGTGAGCTTGTGCAGCCTACCACTTCGCGGCTGGGCCGTTACTTACAGTTGACCGGGGCAGCTCTAGCAGGGCAGAAATTTGATGAACTGACTTGTTGAAAGGTGCCATCCTATGATGGTGCCACGTTGAAAGTTACTGAGCTCTTCAGTAAGGCTATTCTACTGCCAATGTTTCTCAATGGAGATTGCATGGCTGTGTGCTCAAATTTATACACGTCAGCAATAGGTGTGGCAGAAATAACCAAATCCACTCATTTGAAGGGTTGTACAGTGCATTCGGAATGTTTTCAGACTCCTTCTCTTTTTCCACATTTTTGTTACGTTACAGCCTTATTCTAAAATGGATTAAATAAAACATATATATCTATCTACACACAGTACCTCATAATGACAAAGCGAGAACAGGTTTTTAGAAATGTTTGCAAAAATATAAAAAATTAAAAACAGGAGTAACTTATTTACATAAGTATTCAGACCCTTTAGCTATGAGACTCAAAATTGAGCTCAGGTGCATCCTGTTTCCATTGATCATCCTTGAGATGTTTCTACAACTTGATTGGCGTCCACCTGTGGTAAATTAATTTGATTGGACATGATTTGGAAAGTCACAGACCTGTCTATATAAGGTCCTACAGTTGACAGTGCATTTAAGAGCAAAAACCAAGCCATGAGGTCAAAGAAATTGTCCGTAGAGCTCCTAGACAGGATTGTGTCAATGCACAGATCTGGGGAAGGGTACCAAAACATTTCTGCAGTGCTGAAGGTCCCCAAGAACACTATGCCCTCCATCATTCTTAAATGGAAGAAGTTTGGAACCACCAAGACTCTTCCTAGAGCTGACGGCCCAGCTAAACTGAACAATTGGGGGAGAATGGCCTTGGTCAGGGAGGTGACCAAGCATCCGATGGTCACTCTGACGAGCTCCAGAGTTCCTCTGTGGAGATGGGAGAAACTTCTAGAAGGACAACCATCTCTGCAGCACTCCACCAATCAGGCCTTTATGGTGGAGTGGCCAGACGGAAGCCACTCCTCAGTAAAAGGCACATGACAGCTCGCTTGGAGTTTGCCAAAAAGCACCTAAAGGACTCGTAGACCATAACAAACAATATTCTCTGGTCTGATAAAACCAATATTGAACTCTTTGGCCTGAATGCCAAGCGTCACATCTGGAGGAAACCTGGCACCATCCTTACGGTGAAGCATGGTGGTGGCAGCATCATGCTGTGGGGATGTTTTTCAGCGGCAGGGACTGGGAGACTAGTCAGGATTGAGGGAAAGATGAACGAAGTAGAGTACAGAGAGATCCTTGATGAAAACCTGCTCCAGAGCGCCCAGGACCTCAGACTGGGGCAAAGGTTCACCTTCCAACAAGACAACGACCCTAATCAAACAGCCAAGACAACGCAGGAGTCGCTTCGGGACAAGTCTCTGAATGTCCTTGAGTGGTCCAGCCAGAGCCTGGACTTGAACCCGATCTACCATCCCTGGAGAGACCTGAAAATAGCTGTGCAGCGATGCTCCCCATCCAACCTGACAGAGCTTGAAAAGATCTGCAGAGAATATTGGAGAAATTCCCCAAATACAGGTGTGCCAAGCTTGTAGCGTCATACCCAAGAAGATTTGAGGCTGTATTCATTGCCAAAGATGCTTCAACAAAGTACTGAGTAAAAGGTCTTAATAATTATGTAAATGTGACATTTCAGTTTTTTTTTTTTTTTTGCTTTGTCGTTATGGGTGTGCCAATGGGTGTGCCAATCTATAAAATATTTTTTTGGTACATCTGCAGGGGAATAAAAAGTGACGGATTTATCAATGCATTGTTTACTATGTGTGTGTGTGTGTGTATTTTGATGAAGGGAAAAAATGATTTAATCCATTTTTAGAATAAGACAGTAACATAACAACATGTGGAAACAGTCAAGGGGTCTGAATACTACCTGAATACTGTCTGAATACTGTCTGAATACTGTCTGAATACTACCTGAATACTGCCTGAATACTGTCTGAATACTACCTGAATACTGTCTGAATACTGTCTGAATACTACCTGAATACTGTCTGAATACTGTCTGAATAATACCCCAATGCACTGTCTAGTGTAGCTGCGACAGACCAAAGCAGAATATTCTAAAGAGGCATAGCCAGTTTATGAGTCGCACCAGCAGCTGGAGAAGTCATCTGTCCGTCTGTGTCCAGGGGGATCTGTCCTGCAGCCTTTAGCTATACAGCCCCTAGTCTGGTCCTGTCATCACAGAGAGGAAACATCCCCTAACACCAGCCTACCACCAAGGCACTCCCGTGTACACAAAATTGTTTCCGTGTTGAATCAACACTTATAGTATTACATTTAACACCGGGGCAGTGTGTACTGTATATGGGTCCATACTTTTCAGTGTTATATTTTAACACTGTGCTTAGTACTGATGCTTTTACACTTTGTCAGTGTTAGGGAATTAACACTTTTAGTGTTATGCAATAACACTAAAATATAGCATTTTTAACCATTACGTCAAGAGGTCCGTATCCCTGTTGGGTTAAGGACACCACCATATTATTTACCACTCTTTATTGTCACATACTCTTATGTAAGAAATGACAAAGACTTCAGAACTGGCAGCAGACATGCTCAAACTTTAATTAAGATAACCATAGACCACTTAAAGTGGTATAGCTCTTCCACTCACAGGTGGCCAAAAATAACTAACTGAAAGCCGCGTCTCCAATATAATTTCTTAGTGTGCCTTGCTTTCTTGAGTGATCTGTAGAATTACCACACACGACTGTATTTATTAGTGACAGAGACATGTTTGTTGAATTCATACATGTTCAGTCCTGTGACCTTTTAATAACAATACATTACATATCTCATAAGGCCTTATTTTAAGCCCTAGTTTTGCCCTAATACAGAGGCCTGGAACTCATTGTATACAGGCCACATCAGGCATGCGAGTCACATTATGATAGCTGGCAAAATGATGTGTAATTCCTATTGGAATCCAGACAGAGTTAGTAGCTCCAACAGTTGGCATTTTTTCATTCAGTGTTGCAAACTTTGTTAAAGGAGACTGACTACCCGAACCATTTAAAATGGAACAACTATTTCAGTAATGGGTGCAATAAATCTAACTGATCGGATTAGTTTAGAAAGTTATTTATCTTTGTGTAGCATAAGATTAACCAATCGATCAATGTATATGCAAAAAAACACAGATTATAAAATCAATCTACCTGCAGTAGAGCATGCTGGGAAATATGATAATGATGGGCGTGTTTTTTTGATGGGAACGTTTTTTTACTCTCCACAAAGTAAAACTGATACAATCACACTCACCTCTGGTTATTAACCTGGGGTTCTTTAACACCAAGGAGTGTAACACTAGAACACTAGAACACTAGAAATGCTACACTGAAACAAGTTAACACTGGCCAATTTGCTGTGTGGCCTCATTCATACAGGCGGTCACATTCTGATCCTTTGCCCCTAATTAGTCATTTGATAATCAGATCAGATCTTTTGCCGATAATGGGGGCAAAAGATTAAAAATTGATCGTCCACACATGTAAACAACAGGTTTGTAGACTAATAGTGAAATGATTACTTACGGGTCCTTTTCCAACAATGCAGAGAGAAAGATAAAGATTTTAAATATATATATATATACAGTGGGGCAAAAAAGTATTTAGTCAGCCACCAATTGTGCAAGTTCTCCCACTTAAAAAGATGAGAGAGGCCTGTAATTTTCATCATAGGTACACTTCAACTATGACAGACAAAATGAGAAAAAAAAATCCAGAAAATCACATTGTAGGATTTTTAATGAATTTATTTGCAAATTATGGTGGAAAATAAGTATTTGGTCACCTACGAACAAGCAAGATTTCTGGCTCTCACAGACCTGTAACTTCTTCTTTAAGAGGCTCCTCTGTCCTCCACTCGTTACCTGTATTAATGGCAAGGTCGGATGCCTTGCAGTTGCCGTACCAAGCAGTGATGCAGCCAGTCAAGATGCTCTCAGTGGTGCAGGTGTAGAACTTACTGAGGATTTGAGGGCCCATGCCAAATCTTTTAAGCCTCCTGAGGGGGAAGAGGCTCTGACGTGCCCCCAACACAACTGTGTGGGTGTGATGTGGACTCCGAGGAACTTGAAGCTCTCGCCTTTCCTTTTCCTGTTGTCCACAATCGTCTCTTTTGTCTTGCTGACGTTGATGGAGAGGTTATTGTCCTGGCACATCACTTTCCAGGTCTCTGACCTCCTCCCTGGCTGCCTCATCATCGTCGTTATCCAAATCGAGGTTAGTGATAGGCTGTTCTGATGTCCAGTAGCTGTTTTCGATCGTAGGAAACGATGATGGAAACATTACGGACAAAAAGAGTTACGATCAACGCAAAAACAACACACAAAATAACAGAACTGGTCCGGATCCCGTAAGACAGCAGCTATCCACTTCACGTCAGAAAATGGTCTGCCTGTGTAAACTCCACTTCACGTCAGAAAATGGTCTGCCTGTGTTAACTCCACTTCACGTCAGAAAATGGTCTGCCTGTGTTAACTCCACTTCACGTCAGAAAATGGTCTGCCTGTGTAAACTCCACTTCACGTCAGAAAATGGTCTGCCTGTGTAAACTCCACTTCACGTCAGAAAATGGACTGCCTGTGTAAACTCCACTTCACGTCAGAAAATGGACTGCCTGTGTAAACTCCACTTCACGTCAGAAAATGGTCTGCCTGTGTAAACTCCACTTCACGTCAGAAAATGGTCTGCCTGTGTAAACTCCACTTCACGTCAGAAATGTAAACTCATCCCATTGTACAGTAGATCTGAAAAGGATTGGAAAGATATCAACAAAATAGACATGTCAATAGTAAGTAGTATCTAGTTCCACCTTTTCCACCTCCATCTATCCAATCCAAATCTACGATATCTCTCGGACTACAGTTTATTTCTGGACGGAGTGAGTGGTATGATTGACAGCATGTAACTCTAGCCTCCCCACTGTATTCTTCTGAAATCTGATTGACAGACTGTATCCAATCCCCACTGTTCTCCCCCACTTCCCACACACACACATCTCCGCCTCTCTCTCTCTTGTCTGATGGCTTCTCCATGTTGCTTTCCTCATGCCTGCCGTCCCATCCCACCCTGCTTTCCACCCAAAACAACCCAGGCAGGGAACGGAGCAGCGTGGACTTTTTCCACAGGCATGTCCTGCGTCTGAAATGGCACCCTATTCACTACGCAGTGCACTACTTTTGACCAGGGGCCCTATAGAGAATAGGGTGCACTACATAGGGAATAGGGTGCACTATATAGGGAATAGGGTGCCATTTCAGATGCTGCCACAGTTTTCCATGAGACCACCATGTCTGGACGGAGCAGCATGATTTTCCAAAGTTAATGTTCACAGATAATCATGATTCCAATGTAAAGTGTTGCTTCTTTCTATTGTCATGACTTTTCTTTGTCATAATCAGGGTTTAGAGTTTACTGTAACAGCCAATTAAAAGGCATGCCTCGTTAAGCAAATGGCTCGTTAAGAGGATGCTTTGTTTTAATGAGTGGCTTGGTAAAGGTCCTGTGCAGTCGTTTTGATCTCAATATCAAATTATTTTCTGGGGAACAGTTAAGTACCTTACCGTGATTGTCTTCAATTGAAATGGTAAAAAAATTAAATAATTAAACTGCTTCTTAGCAAAAAAGCAATTTCTCAAGCAAAAAATGTTGCTAGGACTGTCTGGGAGTGGTCTGAGTGGGGAGGGATAAAATGGAAATGTAGCTGTTATTGGCAGAGAGGATGAGAACTCTCTTATTGGTCTATTAACTAATTTACCACCTAGTGATGTCACTAGGCAGGGCTAAACTCTAAAACAGGTTGGAATTTCAGGCGGCTAAAAGGGCATTATCATCATTTTCTAAATGTCACAGTATTATTCCAACCTCATAGTGGAAATATCACGTTTTTGGCTGCACTGGGCCTTTAAGCGGATGCCTTGTTAAGCTAGCTGCCCATACAGTACCGTGTTGCCTGTTTCCTCTCCTTGTGATATCGCCTGGTACTAGCTGTGTATATGTGTGTGTGTGTGTGTGTGTGTGTGTATATGTGTGTGTGTGTGTGTGTGTGTGTGTGTGTGTGTGTGTGTATATGTGTGTATATGTGTGTATACAGTGGGGAGAACAAGTATTTGATACACTGCCGATTTTGCAGGTTTTCCTACTTACAAAGCATGTAGAGGTCTGTAATTTTTATCATAGGTACACTTCAACTGTGAGAGACGGAATCTAAAACAAAAATCCAGAAAATCACATTGTATGATTTTTAAATAATTAATTTGCATTTTATTGCATGACATAAGTATTTGATCACCTACCAACCAGTAAGAATTCCGTCTCTCACAGACCTGTTAGTTTTTCTTTAAGAAGCCCTCCTGTTCTCCACTCATTACCTGTATTAACTGCACCTGTTTGAACTCGTTACCTGTATAAAAGACACCTGTCCACACACTCAATCAAACAGATTCCAACCTCTCCACAATGGCCAAGACCAGAGAGCTGTGTAAGGACATCAGGGATAAAATTGTAGACCTGCACAAGGCTGGGATGGGCTACAGGACAATAGGCAAGCAGCTTGGTGAGAAGGAAACAACTGTTGGCGCAATTATTAGAAAATGGAAGAAGTTCAAGATGACGGTCAATCACCCTCGGTCTGGGGCTCCATGCAAGATTTCACCTCGTGGGGCATCAATGATCATGAGGAAGGTGAGGGATCAGCCCAGAACTACACGGCAGGACCTGGTCAATGACCTGAAGAGAGCTGGGACCACAGTCTCAAAGAAAACCATTAGTAACACACTACGCCGTCATGGATTAAAATCCTGCAGCGCACGCAAGGTCCCCCTGCTTAAGCCAGTGCATGTCCAGGCCTTTCTGAAGTTTGCCAATGACCATCTGGATGATCCAGAGGAGGAATGGGAGAAGGTCATGTGGTCTGATGAGACAAAAATAGAGCTTTTTGGTCTAACTCCACTCGCCGTGTTTGGAGGAAGAAGAAGTATGAGTACAACCCCAAGAACACCATCCCAACCGTGAAGCATGGAGGTGGAAACATCATTCTTTGGGGATGCTTTTCTGCAAAGGGGACAGGACGACTGCACCGTATTGAGGGGAGGATGGATGGGGCCATGTATCGCGAGATCTTGGCCAACAACCTCCTTCCCTCAGTAAGAGCATTGAAGATGGGTCGTGGCTGGGTCTTCCAGCATGACAACGGCACGAAACACACAGCCATGGCAACTAAGGAGTGGCTCCGTAAGAAGCATCTCAAGGTCCTGGAGTGGCCTAGCCAGTCTCCAGACCTGAACCCAATAGAAAATCTTTGGAGGGAGCTGAAAGTCCGTATTGCCCAGCGACAGCCCCGAAACCTGAAGGATCTGGAGAAGATCTGTAGGGAGGAGTGGGCCAAAATCCCTGCTGCAGTGTGTGCAAACCTAGTCAAGAACTACAGGAAACGTATGATCTCTGTAATTGCAAACAAAGGTTTCTGTACCAAATATTAAGTTCTGCTTTTCTGATGTATCAAATACTTATGTCATGCAATAAAATGCAAATTAATTACTTAAATATCATACAATGTGATTTTCTGGATTTTTGTTTTAGATTCCTTCTCTCACGGTTGAAGTGTACCTATGATAAAAATTACAGACCTCTACATGCTTTGTAAGTAGGAAAACCTGCAAAATCGGCAGTGTATCAAATACTTGTTCTCCCCACTGTATGTGTGTGTATATGTGTGTATGTGTGAGTGAGTGTGACAAAGCCCCAGTGTTTCCTCCCTCCACACCTCACTGAACACCTCTCTCTCTCTCTCTCTCTCTCTCTCTCTCTCTCTCTCTCTCTCTCTCTCTCTCTCTCTCTCTCTCTCTCTCTCTCTCTGTCTCTGTCTCTCTCTGTCTCTCTCTCTCTCTCTGTCTCTGTCTCTCTGTCTCTCTCTCTCTCTCTCTCTCTCTCTCTCTCTCTCTCTCTCTCTGTCTCTGTCTCTCTCTCTCTCTCTGTCTCTCTGTCTCTCTCTCTCTCTCTGTCTCTCTGTCTCTCTCTCTCTCTCTCTCTCTCTCTCTCTCTCTCTCTCTGCTCTCTCTCTCTCTCTCTCTCTCTCTCTCTCTGTTTCTCTCTCTCTCTGTCTGTCTGTCTGTCTTTCCCCTCCTCTCTCTCTCTCTCTCTCTCTCTCTCTCTCTCTGTTTCTCTCTCTCTCTGTCTGTCTGTCTGTCTTTCCCCTCCTCTCTCTCTCTCTCTCTCTCTCTCTCTCTCTCTCTCTCTCTCTGTACAGTGCCTCTCATTCCATCGCTCTTCCTCTCTCTCTGTTTCTCTCTCTCTCTGTCTGTCTGTCTGTCTCTCCCTTTCCCCTCCTCTCTCTCTCTCTCCTTCTCTCTCTCCTGATTGAGTAGCAGAGAGCCATATTTCTAGTCATCTCTCCTACACATGAAACAGAAGCAGAGACGCAGTGGTACTAAGTAACATTGTCTGCTGTGGAGGATGTGATTTACTGTGTAATGATACTTGAGGGGAACCAGAGGAAGACACAGGGCTGTGTGTGTGTGTGTTGTGTTCCTGCCTGCGTGTGTGTGTGTGTGTGTCTTGCAAAGGGTTGCGGGTGAACACACAAGTCACGTGACCCAACGAGCGCTTAACTTTCTGAGTGGACGGCCACAGCAGGGGGGGCTGGATAATGAGGCTGTTGTCGTGGAGATGATCAGAGCCTCTCTCTCGCTGTCTGATTTGATCTGGGCTAATCCGGGTCACACACAACTGACCCTGTGTGTGTGTGTGTGTGTGTGTGTGTGTGTGTGTGTGTGTGTGTGTGTGTGTGTGTGTGTGTGTGTGTGTGTGTGTGTGTGTGTGTGTGTGTGTGTGTGTGTGTGTGTGTGTGTGTGGTGTTTGTACTGCACACTTGATACCGAAAGTGATGCTGTGTACATGCGAACACGCACACACAATCGCTGCACAAATGTAGCCTGTCATTACAGCCATAAACGTTGAGGCATTTTTCAAACGCAAGATACAGAAATAAACTATTTTACACCTGCATTTTGAGCTGAAAGTTATTCATGTTAGCAGTCAATATCAACTAGGGATATCATGTCACTTCTCTGGAGATTTCAGAGCGAGCAGGATCATACAGCCTACCTGTATACAGCAGGATCATACGGCCTACCTGTATGGAGCAGGATCATACGGCCTACCTGTATACAGCAGGATCATACGGCCTACCTGTATACAGCAGGATCATACGGCCTACCTGTATGGAGCAGGATCATACGACCTACCTGTATGGAGCAGGATCATATGGCCTACCTGTATACAGCAGGATCATATGGCCTACCTGTATGGAGCAGGATCATACGGTCTACCTGTATACAGCAGGATCATACGGTCTACCTGTATACAGCAGGATCATACGGCCTACCTGTATACAGCAGGATCACACGGCCTACCTGTATACAGCAGGATCATACGGCCTACCTGTATGGAGCAGGATCATACGGCCTACCTGTATGGAGCAGGATCATACGGCCTACCTGTATACAGCAGGATCATACGGTCTACCTGTATGGAGCAGGATCATACGGCCTACCTGTATGCAGCAGGATCATACGGCCTACCTGTATGGAGCAGGATCATACTGCCTACCTGTATGGAGCAGGATCATACTGCCTACCTGTATGGAGCAGGATCATACTGCCTACCTGTATGCAGCAGGATCATACGGCCTACCTGTATGGAGCAGGATCATACGGCCTACCTGTATGGAGCAGGATCATACGGTCTACCTGTATACAGCAGGATCATACGGCCTACCTGTATGGAGCAGGATCATACGACCTACCTGTATGGAGCAGGATCATACGGCCTACCTGTATGCAGCAGGATCATACGGCCTACCTGTATGCGGCAGGATCATACGGCCTACCTGTATGGAGCAGGATCATACGGCCTACCTGTATGCGGCAGGATCATACGGTCTACCTGTATACAGCAGGATCATATGGTCTACCTGTATGGAGCAGGATCATACGGCCTACCTGTATGCAGCAGGATCACACGGCCTACCTGTATGCAGCAGGATCATACGGTCTACCTGTATACAGCAGGATCATATGGTCTACCTGTATGGAGCAGGATCATACGGCCTACCTGTATGCAGCAGGATCACACGGCCTACCTGTATGGAGCAGGATCATACGGTCTACCTGTATACAGCAGGATCATATGGTCTACCTGTATGGAGCAGGATCATACGGCCTACCTGTATGGAGCAGGATCATACGGTCTACCTGTATACAGCAGGATCATATGGTCTACCTGTATGGAGCAGGATCATACGGCCTACCTGTATGCAGCAGGATCACACGGCCTACCTGTATACAGCAGGATCATACGGCCTACCTGTATGCAGCAGGATCATACGGCCTACCTGTATGCAGCAGGATCATACGGCCTACCTGTATACAGCAGGATCATACGGCCTACCTGTATGGAGCAGGATCATACGGCCTACCTGTATGGAGCAGGATCATACGGCCTACCTGTATGGAGCAGGATCATACGGTCTACCTGTATACAGCAGGATCATACGGCCTACCTGTATGGAGCAGGATCATACGACCTACCTGTATGGAGCAGGATCATACGGCCTACCTGTATGCAGCAGGATCATACGGCCTACCTGTATGCGGCAGGATCATACGGCCTACCTGTATGGAGCAGGATCATACGGCCTACCTGTATGCGGCAGGATCATACGGTCTACCTGTATACAGCAGGATCATATGGTCTACCTGTATGGAGCAGGATCATACGGCCTACCTGTATGCAGCAGGATCACACGGCCTACCTGTATGCAGCAGGATCATACGGTCTACCTGTATACAGCAGGATCATATGGTCTACCTGTATGGAGCAGGATCATACGGCCTACCTGTATGCAGCAGGATCACACGGCCTACCTGTATGGAGCAGGATCATACGGTCTACCTGTATACAGCAGGATCATATGGTCTACCTGTATGGAGCAGGATCATACGGCCTACCTGTATGGAGCAGGATCATACGGTCTACCTGTATACAGCAGGATCATATGGTCTACCTGTATGGAGCAGGATCATACGGCCTACCTGTATGCAGCAGGATCACACGGCCTACCTGTATACAGCAGGATCATACGGCCTACCTGTATGCAGCAGGATCATACGGCCTACCTGTATGCAGCAGGATCATACGGCCTACCTGTATACAGCAGGATCATACGGCCTACCTGTATGGAGCAGGATCATACGGCCTACCTGTATGCAGCAGGATCTCTTCTCGTGACCCCCACTTTGAGAACTACTGTCATAGATAAACAACAGGTTACTGTTCACACACAACATTAACCACGCTATCTGACATAGATAAACAACAGGTTACTGTTCACACACAACATTAACCACGCTATCTGACCTGACCACTAGCAGACACTTCCTACTGCAGAGCTGGGCTGTATATTACTGTATATTGCTGTATATTACTGTATATTGCTGTATATTACTGTATATTGCTGTATATTGCTGTATATTGCTGTATATTGCTGTATATGACTGTATATTGCTGTATATTACTGTATATGGCTGTATATGGCTGTATATGGCTGTATATTGCTGTATATTGCTGTATATGGCGGTATATGGCTGTATATTGCTGTATATGACTGTATATTGCTGTATATTACTGTATATTACTGTATATTGCTGTATATTGCTGTATATTACTGTATATTACTGTATATTGCTGTATATTGCTGTATATTACTGTATATTACTGTATATTGCTGTATATTGCTGTATATGACTGTATATTGCTGTATATTGCTGTATACTGCTGTATATTACTGTATATTGCTGTATATTGCTGTATATTGCTGTATATGGCTGTATATTGCTGTATATTACTGTATATTACTGTATATTACTGTATATTGCTGTATATGGCTGTATATTACTGTATATTGCTGTATATTACTGTATATTGCTGTATATTACTGTATATTACTGTATATTACTGTATATTGCTGTATATTACTGTATTTTGCTGTATATTACTGTATATTGCTGTATATTACTGTATATGGCTGTATATGGCTGTATATTGCTGTATATTGCTGTATATGACTGTATATTGCTGTATATTGCTGTATATTGCTGTATATTGCTGTATATTACTGTATATTGCTGTATATTGCTGTATATGGCTGTAGATGGCTGTATATTGCTGTATATTGCTGTATATGACTGTATATTGCTGTATATTACTGTATATTACTGTATATTGCTGTATATTACTGTATATTGCTGTATATTGCTGTATATTGCTGTATATTACTGTATATTGCTGTATATGGCTGTATATGGCTGTATATTACTGTATATTACTGTATATTGCTGTATATTACTGTATATTACTGTATATTACTGTATATTGATGTATATTGCTGTATATTGGCAAGAAACTGAAGAAACACACTGAAGAGCTACTACAAAAGTCCCACCTGTCCTGAACATGACCAATAAGAAACGCTTGTTTTTCGTAGCTAAATCTTTTATGCCCTAATGAACACAACCTTGGTCTGAACACTACTGAATGTATACGTTACCAAGTTACAACACTTACTTTAGTGGATTAACAAATCTGCTGTGCACCTCAACAAGATATAGTTGATAAGAAATACCTTCCTACACCTGGGGATTATTGAGGGCAGACCTGGGTCCAACAGATGTCTTAAATCTTACCGGCTGAGACATTAATGAGTATGTGAGTGTGTTAGTGATCTGTGAACAGGTGATTGTCATGTTCAATTAACTCCTTCCTGGCCGTGCCCTTCTGAGTGGATAGGAGCAAACATGCAAACATGCAAGCAAGCACGCACACACTCACACACACACACACACACTCACACTCACACACACAAACTCACACACAGACACAAACACACACACACACTCACACTCACACTCACACTCACACTCACACTCACACTCACACTCACACATACACAGTGGATGAGAGCCCATGGGTCTCAGTAATGGGACAATGTTAATCTGCCTGTGAGTTTCAGCAGCACTTATCTAATAGCCCTCTGACAGAAATCCCCTCCAAAACGGATACCCCAGAACAAGGAGGGCACTGTGAGAGAACGTGTGTGTGTGTGTGTGTGTGTGTGTGTGTGTGTGTGTGTGTGTGTGTGTGTGTGTGTGTGTGTGTGTGTGTGTGTGTGTGTGTGTGTGTGTGTGTGTGTGTGTGTGTGTGTGTGTGTGTGTGTGTGTGTGTGTGTGTTAGCGAGAGAGAAAGAGAGAGACTGCGTATGTGTGTGTGTGTAAAGGTAAGGCAAAGTGAGGACGTTTTTCTTTTTTCCGAAGGCACAATCACAGGTGCACATTCACACACACTGATACACATACTGTACATCACAAACTTAGGTGAGGTTAGGCTTGCAAAGGGAGGGTTTATTACTGCAAAGGGAGGGTTTATTACTGCAAAGGGAGGGTTTATTACTGCAAAGGGGGGGTTTATTACTGCAAAGGGAGGGTTTATTACTGCAAAGGGAGGGTTTATTACTGAAAAGGGAGGGTTTATTACTGCAAAGGGAGGGTATACTACTGCAAAGGGAGGGTATATTACTGCAAAGGGAGGGTTTATTACTGCAAAGGGAGGGTTTATTACTGAAAAGGGAGGGTTTATTACTGCAAAGGGAGGGTATACTACTGCAAAGGGAGGGTATATTACTGCAAAGGGAGGGTTTATTACTGCAAAGGGAGGGTATATTAGTGCAAAGGGAGGGTTTATTACTGCAAAGGGAGGGTATATTACTGCAAAGGGAGGGTATACTACTGCAAAGGGAGGGTATATTACTGCAAAGGGAGGGTTTATTACTGCAAAGGGAGGGTATACTACTGCAAAGGGAGGGTTTATTACTGCAAAGGGAGGGTATACTACTGCAAAGGGAGGGTTTATTACTGCAAAGGGAGGGTATATTACTGCAAAGGGAGGGTATATTACTGCAAAGGGAGGGTATATTACTGCAAAGGGAGGGTATTTTTATTTATTATTTTTTTATTTCACCTTTATTTAACCAGGTAGGCTAGTTGAGAACAAGTTCTCATTTGCAACTGCGACCTGGCCAAGATAAAGCATAGCAGTGTGAACAGACAACACAGAGTTACACATGGAGTAAACAATAAACAAGTCAATAACATGGTAGAAAAAAAAGAGAATCTATATACAATGTGTGCAAAAGGCATGAGGTAGGCAATAAATCGAATAATTACAATTTAGCAGATTAACACTGGAGTGATAAATCATCAGATGATCATGTGCAAGAAGAGATACTGGTGAGCAAAAGAGCAGAAAAGTAAATAAATAAAAGCAGTATGGGGGGTGAGGTAGGTAAATTGGGTGGGTAGTTTACAGATGGACTATGTACAGCTGCAGCGATCGGTTAGCTGCTCAGATAGCAGATTTTTAAAGTTGTTGAGGGAGATAAAAGTCTCCAACTTCAGAGATTTTTGCAATTCGTTCCAGTCGCAGGCAGCAGAGAACTGGAAGGAAAGGCGTCCAAATGAGGTTTTGGCTTTAGGGATGATCAGTGAGATACACCTGCTGGAGCGCGTGCTGCGGGTGGGTGTAGCCATCGTGACCAGTGAACTGAGATAAGGCGGCACTTTACCTAGCATAGCCTTGTAGATGACCTGGAGCCAGTGGGTCTGACGACGAACATGTAGCGAGGGCCAGCCGACTAGGGCATACAGGTCGCAGTGGTGGGTCGTATAAGGTGCTTTAGTAACAAAACGAATGGCACTGTGATAAACTGCATCCAGTTTGCTGAGTAGAGTATTGGAAGCTATTTTGTAGATGACATCGCCGAAGTCGAGGATCGGTAGGATAGTCAGTTTTACTAGGGTAAGTTTGGCGGCGTGAGTGAAGGAGGCTCTGTTGCGGAATAGAAAGCCGATTCTTGATTTGATTTTGGATTGGAGATGTTTGATATGAGTCTGGAAGGAGAGTTTGCAGTCTAGCCAGACACCTAGGTACTTATAGATGTCCACATATTCTAGGTCGGAACCGTCCAGGGTGGTGATGCTAGTCGGGCGTGCGGGTGCAGGCAGCGAACGGTTGAAAAGCATGCATTTGGTTTTACTAGCGTTTAAGAGCAGTTGGAGGCTACGGAAGGAGTGTTGTATGGCATTGAAGCTCGTTTGGAGGTTAGATAGCACAGTGTCCAAGGAAGGGCCGGAAGTATATAGAATGGTGTCGTCTGCGTAGAGGTGGATCAGGGAATCGCCCGCAGCAAGAGCAACATCATTGATGTATACAGAGAAAAGAGTCGGCCCGAGAATTGAACCCTGTGGTACCCCCATAGAGACTGCCAGAGGACCGGACAACATGCCCTCCGATTTGACACACTGAACTCTGTCTGCAAAGTAGTTGGTGAACCAGGCAAGGCAGTCATTAGAAAAACCGAGGCTACTGAGTCTGCCGATAAGAATATGGTGATTGACAGAGTCGAAAGCCTTGGCCAGGTCGATGAAGACGGCTGCACAGTAATGTCTTTTATCGATGGCGGTTATGATATCGTTTAGTACCTTGAGCGTGGCTGAGGTGCACCCGTGACCGGCTCGGAAACCGGATTGCACAGCGGAGAAGGTACGGTGGGATTCGAGATGGTCAGTGATCTGTTTGTTGACTTGGCTTTCGAAGACCTTAGATAGGCAGGGCAGGATGGATATAGGTCTGTAACAGTTTGGGTCCAGGGTGTCTCCCCCTTTGAAGAGGGGGATGACCGCGGCAGCTTTCCAATCCTTGGGGATCTCAGATGATACGAAGGAGAGGTTGAACAGGCTGGTAATAGGGGGTGCGACAATGGCGGCGGACAGTTTCAGAAATAGGGGGTCCAGATTGTCAAGCCCAGCTGATTTGTATGGGTCCAGGTTTTCCAGCTCTTTCAGAACATCTGCTATCTGGATATGGGTAAAGGAGAAGCTGGGGAGGCTTGGGCGAGTAGCAGCGGGGGGGGCGGGGCTGTTGGCCAAGGTTGGAGTCGCCAGGAGGAAGGCATGGCCAGCCATTGAGAAATGTTTGTTGAAGTTTTCGATTATCACGGACTTATCAGTGGTGACCGTGTTACCTAGCCTCAGTGCAGTGGGCAGCTGGGAGGAGGTGCTCTTGTTTTCCATGGACTTTACAGTATCCCAGAACTTTTTGGAGTTAGAGCTACAGGATGCAAATTTCTGCTTGAAAAAGCTGGCCTTTGCTTTCCTGACTGACTGCGTGTATTGGTTCCTGACTTCCCTGAACAGTTGCATATCGCGGGGGCTCTTCGATGCTATTGCAGTTCGCCACAGGATGTTTTTGTGCTGGTCGAGGGCAGTCAGGTCTGGAGTGAACCAAGGGCTATATCTGTTCTTGGTTCTGCATTTTTTGAACGGAGCATGCTTGTCTAATATGGTGAGGAAGTAACTTTTAAAGAATGACCAGGCATCCTCAACTGACGGGATGAGGTCAATATCCTTCCAGGGTACCCGGGCCAGGTCGATTAGAAAGGCCTGCTCGCAGAAGTGTTTTAGGGAGCGTTTGACAGTGATGAGGGGTGGTCGTTTGACCGCGGACCCGTGGCGGATACAGGCAATGAGGCAGTGATCGCTGAGATCTTGATTGAAGACAGCAGAGGTGTATTTGGAGAGCAGGTTGGTCAGGATAATGTCTATTAGGGTGCCCATGTTTACAGATTTAGGGTTGTACCTGGTGGGTTCCTTGATGATTTGTGTGAGATTGAGGGCATCAAGCTTGGATTGTAGGACTGCCGGGGTGTTAAGCATATCCCAGTTTAGGTCACCTAACAGAACAAACTCTGAAGCTAGATGGGGAGCGATCAATTCACAGATGGTGTCCAGGGCACAGCTGGGAGCTGAGGGGGGTCGGTAGCAGGCGGCAACAGTGAGAGACTTATTTCTGGAGAGATTAATTTTTAAAATTAGAAGTTCGAACTGTTTGGGCATAGACCTGGAAAGTATGACAGAACTTTGCAGGCTATCTCTGCAGTAGATTGCAACTCCTCCCCCTTTGGCAGTTCTATCTTGACGGAAAGTGTTATAGTTGGGTATGGAAATCCCAGAATTTTTGGTGGCCTTCCTAAGCCAGGATTCGGACACGGCAAGGACATCAGGGTTGGCAGAGTGTGCTAAAGCGGTGAGTAAGGCAAACTTAGGGAGGAGGCTTCTGATGTTGACATGCATGAGGCCAAGGCTTTTTCGATCACAGAAGTCAACAAATGAGGGTGACTGGGGACATGCAGGGCCTGGGTTTACCTCCACATCACCCGAGGAACAGAGGAGTAGTAGGATGAGGGTGCGGCTAAAGGCTATCAAAACTGGTCGCCTAGAGCGTTGGGGACAAAGAATAAAAGGAGCAGATTTATGGGCGTGGTAGAATAGATTCTGGGCATAATGTGCAGACAGGGGTATGGTGGGGCACGGGTACAGCGGAGGCAAGCCCAGGCACTGGGTGATGATAAGAGAGGTTGTATCTCTGGACATGCTGGTCTCAATGGGTGAGGTCACCGCATGTGTGGGGGGTGGGACAAAGGAGGTATCAGAGGTACGGAGAGTGGAACTACGGGGTCCATTGCAAACCAAAACAATGATAATGATAACTAGCCTGAACAACAGTATGCAAGGCATATTGATATTTGAGAGAGACATACAATAAGGCATAAAGTGATTGCAGGTCTTGATTGGGAGAGCTAGCTAAAACAACAGGTAAGATAACAGCAGCAATAACAGGGTGCTAGTCTAACACAGCAACAACAGGTAAAAATGGCGACGACTAGGCAGAGAGGGTCGGATTAACTACACACAGATCCTGAGTTAAAGCACAGAGCCGACAGATAAAACACAAATAAACAGAATGGAGTACCGTGAATTAATGGACAGTCAAGCAGGCATCAGCTATGTAGCCAAGTGATCATAGTGTCCAGGGGGCAGCCGTAGATGGAGCAGGGAGGCCTCCACTAAGCTAGCACGCGGCGTTTAAAGTTAGTAGCCCGGGGGGTGGTCTGCTCAGACGGAGGGGGTCTGCTCAGACGGAGGCGGTTGAGGGCACAGCGGGTGGGGTATTCGTCTGCAGACCAGACGTGGTCGTGTCGACAGAGAATCCAAGCCGGATGGCGATGGCGAAAGAGAGGTTGTGAATTGTAGAATTGTGTTTGCTAACTGGTGCTAGCTTCGTGGCAGTGGCGCTAGCTGCGCTAGCTGCAAGCTAGCTTTGAGGATCAGAAGTAGTGGCTCAGGGATTACGGCAGGAATCCGGCGTTGTTGTCGAGAGACAGTCCGATGCTGGTAAATTGGTGAGTAATATCCAGGCTAATAACAGGGCTGGTGTCTGTGCAGAAGGTAAAAGCTGCTAGCAGCGGCAAAAAATGGCTAAATTAGCTTGTAGCTGATTTAGACCAGTTGTGATGGATTGTCAGGGCTCTGTGTCGGCAAAAAAAGGTCCAGGCCAATTGGCAAAATATGTATTGTAGCACAAGAATTAGCCGGAGGACCTCTTCGGCTAGCCGGGAGATTGGCCTAGCTCGAGGCTAGCTCAAGGCTAACTGTTGCTTGCTTCGGGACAGAGACGTTAGCCAGGAGTAGCCACTCAGATTGCAGCTAGCTATCTGATCCGGTGTAAAGGTCCAGAGCTTGCGGTAGTAATCTGGAGATTTGGTAGAGAAAAAGCAGTCCGATATTCTCTGGGTTGATATCGCGCTGTGCAGACTGGCATGTATTGACCAAGCTGAGGCTGGCTGGTGTCCGAGTTAACGGTAAAGACCACTAGCAGTGACTAACTGATAACTAGCTAGTAGTTAGTTAGCTGGCTAGCTTCTGATGGGTGTTCCGGTTCTAAAGTATAAAAATAGCAGATCCGTACCACATTGGGTGTTGGGGGTTGCAGGAGAGTATATTCAGTCCGTAGATGGAAAGTGAGATTAAAATATAAACGGAAAAAACGAGGAAAACGATTATTTACACGGGACAAGACAAAACACACGTCCGACTGCTACGCCATCTTGGTGGATGGCATCTTGGTGGATGGCACCAAAGCAAAGAAAGTATACTACTGCAAAGGGAGGGTATATTACTGCAAAGGGAGGGTATATTACTGCAAAGGGAGGGTATACTACTGCAAAGGGAGGGTATATTACTGCAAAGGGAGGGTATATTACTGCAAAGGGAGGGTATACTACTGCAAAGGGAGGGTATATTACTGCAAAGGGAGGGTTTATTACTGCAAAGGGAGGGTATACTACTGCAAAGGGAGGATTTATTACTGCAAAGGGAGGGTATATTACTGCAAAGGGAGGGTATATTACTGCAAAGGGAGGGTATATTACTGCAAAGGGAGGGTATATTACTGGACATTTTCTAAGTACCAGTTAACTACCAGAATCTTTTCAGGAATTTTATCAGATGACATCTACTGGCCTTTTTGAGTACTTTCAGATTATCACAGGTGTCTAATGATCCCTTATCACATTGAAAATATATAAAATAAACAAATACAATTTTGTTTTTTTGTTTTTTTAAACTAACAAAGGTGTAAAACATCATGGTAAGTATAAAGCATCAACGTAGTGAATAACATTGGTGTTTATGTAACAGTATAACTTTAAACCGTCCCCTCGCCCCGACACGGGTGCGAACCAGGGACCCTCTGCACACATCAACAACAGTCACCCACGAAGCGTCTTTACCCATCGCTCCACAAAAGCCGCGGCCCTTGCAGAGCAAGGGGAACCACTACTTCTAGGTTTCAGAGCAAGTGACGTAACCGACTGAAAGGCTGCTAGCGCGCACCACCGCTAACTAGCTAGCCATTTCACATCCGTTACATTTAATACGAGGGATTCATATCAACAACGCAGAGAGAAATGAAGAGAATTAATAGAAACCGAATGACACGAGGAATAAACGATAACTGAGATACTGTGCTTTCGGAAACTATTCAGACCCCTTTCACTTTTTGTTACGTTACAGCCTTATTCTAAAATTGATTAAATCGTTTTTTTCCTCCTTCATCAATCTACACACAATACCCCATAATGACAAAACAAAAACTGTTTTTTTAATAAATGTTTTCAAATGTATTAAAAATTAAAAAATGAAATATCACATTGTTACGCACGCCTCTGAGAAGAGGGAACGCAACTCCCTGCTACAACTCAACTCTCTGAAGTGCAAGAGGTATGGACTGTAGGTGCGAGTAAGGATGACACAAAAGCAGAATTTACCGTTTACTAGGATTTATTTTCTTACACGGTAATATGGGGAAAAGGGGCTGGACGGAACCAAAGCAAAGAAAGTAAATTTCAAAGTTCCCCCTCTCCTATCTAACCTGCCTACCCACTTAACTTACCTCACTTAGCACCACCTGGTGCCCTAACCAAAATACAGGGGGTGGTCCGCCCAGGTCTTACCTAGTGTGCCTAGACAGTAAATATACTACGGGTATATGTATGCCCGCGGGCCTCTTGCCTAAGCACTCCCAAAGTGCCTTCCCCTTCCCCCCTGGGAACAAATGAAACAGAATAATTATTAACAATTTCACAAACACTCACAAACACAGGACATAGCAAAGCTGCTACCAACAACAACTAATATAGTACATACCAACACTTTCTGATACACAACCAACACTATACAAAATATTCAATTCTATCTCTGATCTCTTCTCCTTCTCTCTCTAATGATCTCTCCAAAACATTCAATCTCCCTCTAATCTCTAATTTCTCTCCTCTCTCTCTAATCTCTTTTCCAAAATATTCAATTCTATCTCTGATCTCCAAATCTCTACTCTAATCTTTCTCCAAAACATTCAATCTCCCTCTAATCTCTTCTCATGATCTTCCTTCTTCTGAACAGAACACTGGCTTTTATATCTTCAGGTGGCAATGGTGATTAGAGTCAGCTGCTTCTTGACGAGGGGGCGGGGTCAGCTCCAATCATCAATTAGCCTGGGGTCGACCAATCAGCTGCTTGGGGAGTTACTGGAGTCTATCTCCTGAAACACACACACTCAAATACAAAAGCTACAACACAGAAACACACTCAAATACAAAACAGAACGCAGAAACTGGGGAACGTAACACACATTTACATAAGTATTCAGACCCTTTACTCAGTACTTTGTTGAAGCACTTTTGGCAGCGATTACAGCCTCAAGTCTTCTTGGGTATGACGCTACAAGCTTGGCACACCTGTATTTGGGGAGTTTCTCCCATTCTTCTCTACAGATCCTCTCAAGCTCTCAGGTTGGATGGGGAGCGTCGCTGCACAGCTATTTTCAGGTCTCTCCAGAGATGTTAGATCGGGTTCAAGTCTGGGCAATTCAGAGGCTTGTCCTGAAGTCACTCCTGCATTGTCTTGGCTGTGTGCTTAGGGTCATTGTCCTGTTGGAAGGTGAACCTTCACCCCAGTCTGAGGTCCTGAAAACTCTAGAGCAGGTTTTCATCAAGGATCTCTCTGTACGTTCATCTTTCCGTCAATCCTGACTAGTCTCCCAGTCCTTGCCTCTAAAAAACAGCCACACAGCATGACACTGCCACCACCATGCTTCACCGTAGGGATGGTGCCAGGTTTTCTCCAGACATGACACTTTGCATTCAGGCCAAAGAGTTCAATATTGGTTTCATCAGACCAAAGAATCTTGTTTCTCATGGTCTGAGAGTCCTTCAGGTGCCTTTTGGCCAACTCCAAGCGGGCTGTCATGTGCCTTTTACTGAGGATTGGCTTCAGTCTGGTTGGTGGAGTGCTGCAGGGATAGTTGTCCTTCTGGAAGGTTTTCCCATCTCCACAGAGGAACTCTGGAGCTCTGTCAGAGTGACCATCGGGTTCTTAGTCACCTCCCTGACCAATGCCTTTCTCCCCCGATTGCTCAGTTTGGCCGGGCAACCATCTCTAGGAAGAGTCTTGGGGATTCCAAACTTCTTCCATTTAAGAATGATGGAGGCCACTGTGTTCTTGGGGACCTTCAGCACTGCAGAAATGTTTTGGTACCCTTCCCCAGATCTGTACCTCGACACAATTCTGTCTCGGAGCTCTATGGACAATTCCTTCGACCTCATGGCTTAGTTTTTGCTCTGACATGTACTGTCAACTGTGGAACCTTATATAGACAGGTGTGTGCCTTTCCAAATCATGTCCAATCAATTGAATTTACCACAGGTGGACTCTGATCAAGTTGTAGAAACATCTCAAGGATGATCAATAGAAACAGGATGCACCTGAGCTCCATTTCGAGTCTCATAGCAGGCTCTGAATACTTAAAAAAGAAGGTATGGAGGGAGGGATGGGATGGGGGGGGGGGGGGGGGGGGGGCTGAGGGTAAGGTAATAGTTTCAAAAATAGTTTCCTCCATCCTTTGTTTCCCCTTTTGACTTCTTATTTCATGACTTTTGCAATCTGCACAGAGTAGTAGGGGGTTAACGGTGAAGCATCTCCTGTTCTTCCTGTTCTGTTGGGAATGTCGCCAGGCTACAGCTTGGGTTGTAAACTCTGTGCTTTACTAGATCTACAAACATACATCAACGTTCTGAGGTCTCAACACAACCTTTAGTTTTTTTTCAAATAGGCTTCAATGTATGCAAATGTATAAATTGTTTTCGTGATCTGTTGTTTGTTTTTTTTGAAAAGTTATAACAGAAGTATCAGGATATTATTGCAATAGATATTTAAATATTAATATTATATATTAATATTTATTATAATAAATGCATATTTATACATCTGACCAACTTGTAACACTACTGTCTTCGCTGTTATGCCCTCTCTCTCTCTCTCTCTCTCTCTCTCTCTCTCTCTCTCTCTCTCTCTCTCTCTCTCTTTCTATCTCCCTCCTGCAGGTCCTGTGTGCACGCTACAAGCGTAGACATACTATCGACCAGCCAGGAGACTCCTCCCCTGCCCCCTCGCCCCTGCCCACTGACCCAGCAATGACTCTGCCCTCAGCGGGCACATATGGCCGGGGGCCTGCCTCCTACAGGAACCGGCGCTACCACCGTAACTCGTCCCGCTCCCGGACCCAAACCCTACCCCTGCCACAGACCCAGAACCAGACCCAAAGCAGGTCCAGCCAGACCTCACAAACCTCCCGTTCCCTGGCCTGTGAAGAGGAGGAAATGGAGATGGGGGCTCGCTCTAAATCCTGGAGGACTGGTCGAACCCGCTCTCTGTTCTCCCTGCCCAGCCTGGCAGGGTTCACCGGCTCTCGCTCCCGCTCTGCCGGCTCCTCCCCCGGAACCTCACCCAGCCCTGCCCACCACAGAAGCCACTCCCACTCCCTCAGCTCCTCCCTGGTCCCGCCCTTCCGCCTCAACGTGGATGCTCTGATTGGTGCGGAGGAGACGGATGTGGACACAGGGATAAAGGTGGATGCGGGCAGCATTGTTGACCTGTCGGTAGTGTCTGCGTACTCTAGGAGTCGCAGACCCACGCCACCACGCCCTCTCTCTGCACCTCCGCGGGACCCAACCCCCTCCCCATCCCACGCCAACGTCAAGCCCAAGGCGTCAACGCTAGGCCGCCCTCCTGTTCCCATGAGAACCAGCAGCCTGGCCTCCTCCAATAGCATACCTTCCACCCTGCAGCGGCCACGCCCCAACAGCGCTTTCTTGCCCCTGAGTGGCCAGCCGTCCCTGAGGGATCCCATCACGTGCAGCCAATTGGACAGCTCTAACAGCATTATTGGGGTGGTGTCTCAGAACAGGTCTGGCAAGGAGGTCGGGGTGGAGGACGACGACCAGGAGTTCTACATCTGACCAGTTAGTGGCGCTAGAGAGACACGCCGGCCAGCAGGAAGGGCCAGGGACACTGAGTGACAACACAGCTCTATTCTGCTCTGCCACCTGGGGGCTGGTTTAAGTCAGTGCAGAGGACAGTACAGTGACGGCAGACAGACGCTTCATTCAACTTCTTCATGAAATCTTTCTCACTTTGTGTTTCTATATAGTTTCGAACTAGATGTTTGTGTTATTTGTTATTTAATCAAGTTGTGGTATAAATGCGTAGCGCTTACTGAGATGGCTTAAAAACACATTGCAGACTACTCAAATATCGCATACTAGAATATTTAAAACAGAGATGTTATGAAACCAGACCTATTGGACATAAATTAGATTTAAAACAGAGATGTTATGAAACCAGACCTATTGGACATAAATTAGATTTAAAACAGAGATGTAATGAAACAAGACCTATTTGACATAAATTAGATTTAAAACAGAGATGTTATGAAACCAGACCTATTGGACATAAATTAGATTTAAAACAGAGATGTTATGAAACCAGACCTATTGGACATCAATTAGATTTAAAACAGAGATGTTATGAAACCAGACCTATTGGACATAGTTCTAACCGTGTGTATCCACTTCCCACTACTCATGTTATCACTCAGGACAAGGCAGCTATACGACAGTGGAGTTTCTGGCTCCATCTCAATTCATCTATCCTTGATTCCTCTCTCCTCACCTCCTTCTCAGCAGTATTGGAGGAGAAGGTCCAAGGTCACTCCCCTTTGACCATCTTCTCCAATCCGTTTTGCGAAAAGGAAGTCGAGGAGAGAGGATGCAAGGAATCGAGGGAAGACCAAAGGAGAAAAGAACCCCTGATTCTGACACTTTTGGTGCAGTGGGTCCCTCTGCTGGTGGTTTTGTAATTAACGGCTAAACAGAATCTAGTTTAAAGTAGTAGTCGGTATTATGGAATGCTTTTGATTTGAGCTGATTATTTCTATGTTCACCAAACATTTACATTTAAGTCATTTAGCAGACGCTCTTATCCAGAGCGACTTACAAATTGGAAAGTTCATACATATTCATCCTGGTCCCCCCGTGGGGAATGAACCCACAACCCTGGCGTTGCAAGCGCCATGCTCTACCAACTGAGCCACACGGGACCGTAGTAGTCGGTATTATGGAACGCTTTTGATTTTAACTGATTATTTCTATGTTCACCAAACTTTTTAATATTGATTAAAACATCAGATTATGTATGAATTAATAAAAAATAAAATAAAAAAATGAATGATTTTATGTGAACAGGGTCCCTTTAAGGTGATATAACAGTGAGGCTGTGTGAACAACACACACCTAGCCTGTACTGTATTAAGGTAAGGGATGGTTTTAACATGCACTCAGTATGACTTAAAGACAAAGGCTTGTTATTGCTGAAATTACACTGCAACATGTTGGCTCTCAGTGTTGGCTGTTCTCTGTGTGGCTCTCGGTCTTCCCTGTGAAGACTTTACCAGGTGTGACTCTCCTTAAGCGGCCGATGAGCCTGAACAGAGGAAATTCCACAATGCCTTTCTTCATATGGACGTCATGGCGAGGTCTCCGTGAGCTCTGCAGAGGTGATGTCATCACTGGCCAATCAGAAAAGAGAGTTGTGTAATCCATTGTTCCACGGTTCAGGTTATACATAGTGTCTCAGGTTTTGTTGTCTGTGTTTTTTTTGTGTGTGTGTTTCTCTGTGTCTGTGTGTGTGTGTGTGTTTCTCTGTGTGTGTTTCTGTTTGTCTCGATGTGTGTTTGTTTCTGTGTGTGTGTGTGTGTGTGTGTGTGTGTGTGTTGTGTGTGTGTGTGTTTCTCTGTGTGTGTTTCTCTGTGTGTGTTTCTCTGTGTCTCTGTTTGTGTGTGGTTCTGTGTGTGTTTTTCTTTCTGTGTGTGTGTTTATTTGAATTTTTTTAATTGTGTTTTTGTATCTCTGTGTGTGTGTGTCAAATCAAATCACATACACATGGTTAGCAGATGTTATTGTGAGTGTAGTGAAATGCTTGTGCTTCTAGATCTGACAGTGCTGCAGTATCTAACAGGTAATATCTAACAATTCCACAACAAAACCTAATATCTAACAAATGCCACAACAAAACCTAATACACACAATCTAGTAAAGGAATGGGATGAGAATATATAAGTATAAAATATATGGATGAGCAGTGACAGAGCGGCTAAGATGCAATAGATAGTAAAGAATAGATAGTGTAGGATACAGTACACAGTATATACATATGAGATGAGTAATGCGAGATACGTAAACATTCTTAATGTGTCATTATTAAAGTGACTAGTGTTCCATTTATTAAAGTGGCCAATGATATCAAGTCTGTAGGTAGGCAGTCACCTCTCTGTGCTAGTGGTGGGTGTTTAACAATCTGATGGCCTTGAGATAGAAGCTGTTTTTCAATCTTTCGGTCCCAGCTCTGATGCACCTGTACTGACCTCGCCTTCTGGATGATAGCGGTTTGAACAGGCAGTGGCTCGGGTGGTTGTTGTCCTTGATGATCTTTTTGGCCTTCCTGTGACATCGGGTGGTGTAGGTGTCCTGGAGGGCAGGTCGTTTTCCCCCGGTGATGCGTTGTGCAGACCGCACCGCCCTCTGGAGAACCTTGCGGTTGTGGGCGGAGCAGCTGCCGTACCAGGCGGTGATACAGCGCGACAGGATGCTCTCGATTGTGCATCTGTAGAAGTTTGTGAGTGTTTTCGGTGACAAGCCCAGTTTTTGGGAACAAGCCTCCTGAGGTTGAAGAGGCGCTGTTGCGCATTCTTCACCACACTGTCTGTGTGCGTGGACCATTTCAGTTTGTCGGTGATATGTACACTGAGGAACTTACCTTTCCACCTTCTCAACTACTGTCCCGCCGATGTAGATAGAGGGGTTCTCCCTCTGCTGTTTCCTGAAGTCCAAGATCATCTCCTTTGTTTTGTTGACGTTGAGTGTGAGGTTATTTTCCTGACATCACACTCCGAGTGCCCTCACCTCCTCCCTGTAGGCTGTCTCGTCGTTGTTGGTAATCAAGCCTACTACTGTAGTGTCGTCTGCAAACTTGATGAATGAGTTGGAGACGTGCTTGGCCACGTAGTCATGGGGGAACAGGGAGTACAGGAGAGGGCTGAGAATGCACCCTTGTGGGGCCCCAGTGTTAAGGATCAGTGGAGTGGAGATGTTGTTTCCTACCTTCACCACCTGGGGACGGCCGTCAGAAAGTCCAGGACCTAGTTGCACAGGGCGGGGTCGAGACTCAGGGTCTCAAGCTTAGTGATGAACTTGGAGGGTACATTGGTGTTGAAGGCAGAGCTATAGTAAATGAACACCATTCCTACATAGGTATTCCTCTTGTCCAGATGGGATAGGGCAGTGTGCAGTGTGATGGTTGATTGCATCGTCTGTGGACCTATTGGGGCGATAAGCAAATTGAAGTTGGTCCAGGGTGTCAGGTAAGGTGGAGGTGATATGATCCTTGACTAGTCTCTCAAAGCACTTCATGATGACAGAGATGAGTGCTACAGGGCGATAGTCATTTAGTTCAGTTACCTTAGCTTTCTTGGGAACAGGAACAATGGTGGCCATCTTGAAGCATGTGGGGACAGCAGACTGGAATAGGGATTGATTGAATATGTCCCACACCAACCAGCTTGTCTACGCATTTTCTGAGGACGCGGGATGCCGTCTGGGCCGTTAGCCCTGCATTCAAATGTTTTACTCACGTCGGTCACGGAGAAGGAAAGCCCACAGTCTTTGTTAGCGGGCCGTGTCGGTGGCACTGTATTGTCCTCAAAGCGCGCAAAGAAGTTGTTTAATTTGTCTGGGAGCAAGACGTCTTTTCTCTCTCTGTGTGGGTAAGTTTCTGTTTGTGTGTGTGCTTGTGTGTCCGCAAGCCATTATAATCATAATCATCACCTGTGGCTGTTTTAATCAAGACTGATTCAAGTAGGGGAAAAAATGCTTCTGATGATGAACACTTGAATCGTCAATCAATTCAACCAGCCACTGAGTTCAGCCCACCAGCCACTGAGTTCAGCCCACCAGCCACTGAGTTCAGCCCACCAGACAGTGAGTTCAGCCCATGAGCCACTGAGTTCAGCCAATCAGCCACTGAGTTCAGCCCATCAGCCACTGAGTTCAGCCCATCATTCACTGAGTTCAACCAATCAGCCACTGAGTTCAACCAATCAGCCACTGAGTTCAGCCAATCAGCCACTGAGTTCAGCCCATCAGCCACTGAGTTCAACCAATCAGCCACTGAGTTCAGCCAATCAGCCACTGAGTTCAGCCCACCAGCCACTGAGTTCAGCCAATCAGCCACTGAGTTCAGCCAATCAGCCACTGAGTTCAGCCCATCAGCCACTGAGTTCAACCAATCAGCCACTGAGTTCAGCCAATCAGCCACTGAGTTCAGCCCATCAGCCACTGAGTTCAGCCCATCAGCCACGGAGTTCAGCCAATCAGCCACTGAGTTCAGCCCACCAGCCACTGAGTTCAGCCCACCAGCCACTGAGTTCAGCCAATCAGCCACTGAGTTCAGCCCACCAGCCACTGAGTTCAGCCCACCAGCCACTGAGTTCAGCCCACCAACCACTGAGTTCAGCCCACCAACCACTGAGTTCAGCCCACCAACCACTGAGTTCAGCCCACCAGCCACTGAGTTCAGCCCACCAACCACTGAGTTCAGCCCACCAACCACTGACTTCAGCCCACCAACCACTGAGTTCAGCCCACCAACCACTGAGTTCAGCCCACCAACCACTGAGTTCAGCCCACCAACCACTGAGTTCAACCCGCCAGCCCAACTCACGTAGACCACAGGACTTGATTAAGATAGATTAAACAATCAGTCACCAAGCATTTCAACTCCTCCAAGCCTGTCCTGTTCTACCTGCAATATTGCAGATTGTCTAGCCCTGAAGAGATACTTAAAAAAATAATTTTCCTTCCTTCCTTCCTTCCTTCCTTCCTTCCTTCCTTCCTTCCTTCCTTCCTTCCTTCCTTCCTTCCTTCCTTCCTTCCTTCCTTCCTTCCTTCCTTCCTTCATTCCTTCCTTCCTTCCTTCCTTCCTTCCTTTCTTTCATCTTCCTTCCTTGATATATGGCTGAGGACAGGAACAAGTACAAGAAGACCCGCTACGACCTTCGCAGAGTCATCAATCAAGCAAAGGGACAATATAGGAACAAGGTTGAATCCTATCACACAGGCTCTGACACCCGCCACATGTGGCAGGGGGCTACAGTCCATTACAGATTAGAAAGGAAGACCCAGCCGTGACCTGCCCAACGATGCCTCTCTACCAGATGAACTCAATGCATTTTATGCACGTTTCAACAAAAAACAACACAGAGGGCCCTTGCTGACCCAGAGGACTGGGTGATCTCACTCTCCGAGACCGACCCGAGTAAGGTTTTTACTCAGGTCAACACTCGTCAAAGCCTCATGGCCGGACGGTATTTCAGGGTGTGTTTTCAGAGCATGCTCAGAACAGCTGGCAGATATATACACACTCATTTCCAACCTCTACTTGTCCCAGTCTGTAATCCCCACATCTCAAGATGACCACCATTCCTGTTCCTAAGAACTCTAAGTTTTCATGCCACAATGACTACCACCCTGTAGCACTCACTTCTGTAATCATGAAGTGCTTTGAGAGGCTGGTTATGGCACAATGACTACCACCCTGTAGCACACACTTCTGGAATCATGAAGTGCTTTGAGAGGCTGGTTATGGCACAATGACTACCACCCTGTAGCACTCACTTCTGGAATCATGAAGTGCTTTGAGAGGCTGGTTATGCCACAATGACTACCACCCTGTAGCACTCACATCTGTAATCATGAAGTGCTTTGAGAGGCTGGTTATGGCACACATTAACTCCATCACCCCAGACACCCTAGAGACCCATTCTAATTTGAATACCGCCCCAACAGATCCATAGATGATGCACTCTCAACTGCACTCAACACTGCCCTCACCCACCTAGATAAGAGGAATATCTATGTGAGAATACTGTTCATCGACTACAGCTCAGCGTTCAACACCATAGTCTCCTCCAAGCTAAGGACCCTGGGACTGAACACCTCCCTCTGCAACTGGATCCTGGACTTCCTGACGGGCTGACCCCAGGTGGTGAGGGTAGGCAATGTCACCTCCACCACGCTGACCCTCAACGCAGGTCCCCACGACTGTGTGGTTACGCACGATTCCAGCATCAAGTTTGCTGACGACACGGCGGTGGTAAGCCTGATCACCGGGACGATGAGACAGCCTATAGGGAGGAGGTCAGAGACCTCCCTCAAGTGGAGAGGTTGTTGTAAGACCAAGGAGCTGATTGTGAACTACAGGAAATGTGGGGGTGAGCGCGCCCACATCCACATCGACGAGGCTACAATGAAGCGAGTCGAGAGCTTCAAGGTACTCTGTGTCCAAATCATTAAGGAAATGAACTGATCCACACACACAGTCGTGAAGATGGCGCGCCTCTACCCCCTCAGAAGGTTGAAAAGCGTTGGCATGGACCCTCAAATCCTCAAAAATGTTGTTGAACATCTCATTCCAAAATCATGGGCATTAATATGGAGTTGGTCCCCCCCTTTTGCTGCTATAACAGCCTCCACTCTTCTGGGAAGGCTTTCCACTAGATGTTGGAACATTGCTGCGGGGACTTGCTTCCATTCAGCCACAATCGCATTAGTGAGGTCGGACACTGATGTTGGGCGATTAGGCCTGGCTCGCAGTCTGCGTTCCAATTCATCCAAAAGGTGTTCGGTGGGGTTGAGGTCAGGGCTCCGTGCAGGCCAGTCAAGTTCTTCCACACCAATCTTGACAAACCATTTCTGTATTATCTTCGCTTTGTGCACAGGGGCATTGTCATGCTGAAACAAGAAAAGGCCTTTCCCAAACAGTTGCCATACAGACAAACCATTTCTGTATGGACCTCGCTTTGTGCACGGGGGTATTGTGCCCAGGAAAGAGCATTCCACAAACTGTTGCCACAAAATTGGAAGCACAGAAATGTCTGGAACAACATTGTATGCTGTAGCGTTAAGATAACACTTCACTAGAACTAAGAGGCCTAACCCGAACCATGAAAAACAGCCCCAGAACATTATTCCTCCTCCACCAAACTTTACAGTTGGCACTATGCCTGGCATCCGCCAAACCCATATTCATCCATCGGACTGCCAGATGGTGAAGCGTAATTCATCACTACAGAGAACGCGTTTCCACTGCTCCAGAGTCCAATGGTGGCGAGCTTTACATCCACTCTAGTCAATTCTTGGCATTGCACATGGTGATCTTAGGCTTGTGTGCGGCTGCTCGGCCGTGGAAACTCATTTCATGAAGCTCACGAGGAACAGTTCTTGTGCTGTCCTTGCTTCCAGAGGTAGTTTGTAACTCGATAGTGAGTGTTGCAACCGAGGACAGACAATTTTTATGTGCTACACGCTTCAGCCTACCACTTTGCAGCTGAGCCGTTGTTGCTCCTTAGGCGTTTCCACTTTACAAAAACAGCACTTACAGTTGACCGGGGCAGCTCTAGCAGGGCAGAAATTTGACAAACTGACTTGTTGGAAAGGTGGAATCCTATGACGGTGCCAAGTTGAATGTCACTGAGCTCTTCAGTAAAGCCATTTTACTGCCAATGTTTGTCTATGGAGATTGCATGGCTGTGTGCTAAATTTTATGTCATCTACGGGTTTGGCTGATTTGAAGGGGTGTCCACATACTTTTGAATATGTAGTGTAGCTATTCTGTATCCGGTCAAAATCTATTACATAGACTTATCTAGATGTGGGATGCCCTCTTACCTCACTGGCCTGTGTCCCTTCCTGTGTCAGGGCTCGGCTGAACAGGTATGCGGGATGCGTCCCCCTCACGTCCCCCCTCTCTCAGTGCCAGCGCCTCTGGGCTCTAATCTCGCCGGCGTGCCTGGCAGATCACTACGGCGACACCGGCTCACAGCGCTGCCGCGCTCCGGGCCCACCGCGCACCGCTCCACCATGCAGCTAATCCGGCCCAAAGGCCCCTGACGCCCTGGAAATAAGCCCCAGGAGGTGAGGCACGGTGAGCTGTTCTCCTCTCCGCCTTCAGGGTTTTGTCTTCACGCTGTGTATATGATGTACGTTATGTTTGGTAACGTGTGTAGCTTTTGTGTTTTGAACCAGTGTCTTTGGTTTGTTTTTATATAAGTGTGTTTATTTGATACGTTGTAGATTCATGTTCATTGCAATGGCCAAGTACATAGCAGGTAGCCTAGTGGTTAGAGCGTTGGGACAGTAACTGAAAGGTTGCTGGATCAAACCCCCCAAGCTGACAAGGTGAAAATCTGTCGTTCTGCCCCTGAGCAAGGCAGTTAACCCACTGTTCCCCGGGTGCTGAAGACATGGATGTTGATTATTGCAGCCCCCCGTACCTCTCTGATTCAGAGGGGTTGGGTTAAATGCAGAAGATACATTTCAGTTGAATGCATTCAGTTGTACAACTGACTAGGTACCCCCCCTAGGTAACCCATGACTGTTGAATACATTCAGTCATAGATGTGTTGCTGTTACTACTCTCTCTGTCTGTCTTACCTCACAGGGAATTACAATTCATCATTTTACCAGATGTCCTTCCTGGAGAGTGGCCTGAGAACCACTCAGGAAGAGAGAGAGAGGAACACAGGCGTGAAACACCAAGGAGAGGAAATCACATGTAGTCTTGTGGTTTCTCGCTGGTGGGAACCATCCTTCTCCTCTTCCTCTTTTCTCCTCCTCCTCTTCCTCTTCCTCCTCCTCTTTCCCTGTCGCCCATTGGCTCAATGAGGCTAGAGGCAGGGGTGGGCGGAGGGTGGTGGGCAGAGGTCTGAATCTAGACCGTGGGGACTGACCCCGCTAGTAGGGATTAAATTACTCAAACCTCATTCCTAACAACACACACACACACACACGTAACCAAGGGTCTTAGAGTAGAGAGTGAGGTGAAAGGTTACCGGCTGTACCCTCAGATACACTCTGTTGTCGTGTGGACTGGTACTACCCAGCTAACAACAAAACGTTCCCACAACTTTAGAAAATCGTTCCCTTAAGAGTCTCATAGGATTGTTCCCGTGATGTGCAAAGAATATTCTCAAGAGACCATTCCCTTAATGTCAAATAGAACTTACCCAGAACTTGGTTGCCATGTTCTCAGACCCTAAGATATTTAATGTTCTAGACATGTTTCATGGGAACGTTACAAGAACATTCACGTGTCCAGTTTTCTGAGGGTTAGGAGAATATTCCATCAACGTCCCACCAAACATACACAGGTTAAAAGGATACTTTTAACTTTTAATCCACTTTTAATCCACTTCCCCAGAGTCAGTTGAACTCTGGGGATACTATTTATTATGTCTATCACAGGAGGATGGTGGCACCTTAATTGGGGAGGACACGCTCGTGGTAGTGACAGGATCGGAATCGGTGGAATGGTATCAAATACATCAAACACATGGTTTCCATGGTTTCTATGTGTTTGGTGACATTTCATTTGATCCTTTCCGGCCATTATTATGAGCTGTTCTCCCCGCGTTAGCGCAATGACTAGCAAGAACAATTATGTGTCCAGTATGAAGGAAGTTAGAGGTAGTTTCGCGAGCCAATGCTAACTAGCGTTAGCGCACTGACTAGCAAGAACAATTATGTGTCCAAAGAAAAATGCATTACATCATGTATTGTTACTGTTGCCAAGCCAAATCAAGGCCCTGATTGGTCAACCACTGATCCATTCACAGCTCTTTTGTCTTTTAGCAAGATTACTCACATAGTGCTTCTTTTTTTTTTTTTTTAAGGGTTTTCAACTTACAACTTACATATGATAACATTGTGGAAGTTAAAATTAAAACAATCATTATTATTCAACGTGTCCTCACCGAGATTCACAGTACTCCGATCTTCCTGCTAGAGCGACCATGTTCATGTCAGGTATCAGTTCATCAGAGTCATCACTGGGCTTTATTTACTTAATTCGAGCAATGTAAAGGCTTTTCTGTATAGTTGTACAATGTTGATGGATCATGTTAACCTGTTTTAATTGATGAATCACTAGGATCAATAAAATGTTGTCTTGCTGAGCTGAGATTTACTTCAAAGTGCTGTAAATAATACGGTATATTAACTCCCAAGCTCTGGGTCCCGACTGATTCTGTTGCAATTTGTCTGTTATTTTTACACATTAAAACTTGGATAGGAAACTCTGTGTTGTGTATTGTTTTGGTATAACTGCATCATAATTGCTTAGATGACAAACGTGAGAAAGGACAGAAAATGCTACTGTAAATATACACAATGTCTGATTGTCTGAGAATATGGCAACCATAACCTGGGTATGTTTCTATTAGAAGAAGTATGGAGAGTTACTATGGCCTGATAGTTGGCATGGTGCTGTATGGAGAGTTACTATGGCCTGCTAGTTGGCATGGTGCTGTATGGAGAGTTACTATGGCCTGCTAGTTGGCATGGTGCTGTATGGAGAGTTACTATGGCCTGCTAGTTGGCATGGTGCTGTATGGAGAGTTACTATGGCCTGCTAGTTGGCATGGTGCTGTATGGAGAGTTACTATGGCCAGCTAGTTGGCATGGTGCTGTATGGAGAGTTACTATGGCCTGCTAGTTGGCATGGTGCTGTATGGAGAGTTACTATGGCCTGCTAGTTGTCATGGTGCTGTATGGAGAGTTACTATGGCCTGCTAGTTGGCATGGTGCTGTATGGAGAGTTACTATGGCCTGCTAGTTGGCATGGTGCTGTATGGAGAGTTACTATGGCCTGCTAGTTGGCATGGTGCTGTATGGAGAGTTACTATGGCCTGCTAGTTGTCATGGTGCTGTATGGAGAGTTACTATGGCCTGCTAGTTGGCATGGTGCTGTATGGAGAGTTACTATGGCCTGCTAGTTGGCATGGTGCTGTATGGAGAGTTACTATGGCCTGCTAGTTGGCATGGTCCTGTATGGAGAGTTACTATGGCCTGCTAGTTGGCATGGTGCTGTATGGAGAGTTACTATGGCCTGCTAGTTGGCATGGTGCTGTATGGAGAGTTACTATGGCCTGCTAGTTGGCATGGTGCTGTATGGAGAGTTACTATGGCCTGCTAGTTGGCATGGTGCTGTATGGAGAGTTACTATGGCCTGCTAGTTGGCATGGTGCTGTATGGAGAGTTACTATGGCCTGCTAGTTGGCATGGTGCTGTATGGAAAGTTACTATGGCCTGCTAGTTGGCATGGTGCTGTATGGAGAGTTACTATGGCCTGCTAGTTGGCATGGTGCTGTATGGAGAGTTACTATGGCCTGCTAGTTGGCATGGTGCTGTATGGAGAGTTACTATGGCCTGCTAGTTGGCATGGTCCTGTATGGAGAGTTACTATGGCCTGCTAGTTGGCATGGTGCTGTATGGAAAGTTACTATGGCCTGCTAGTTGGCATGGTGCTGTATGGAGAGTTACTATGGCCTGCTAGTTGGCATGGTGCTGTATGGAGAGTTACTATGGCCTGCTAGTTGGCATGGTGCTGTATGGAGAGTTACTATGACCTGCTAGTTGGCATGGTCCTGTATGGAGAGTTACTATGGCCTGCTAGTTGGCATGGTGCTGTATGGAGAGTTACTATGACCTGCTAGTTGGCATGGTGCTGTATGGAGAGTTACTATGACCTGCTAGTTGGCATGGTCCTGTATGGAGAGTTACTATGGCCTGCTAGTTGGCATGGTGCTGTATGGAGAGTTACTACGGCCTGCTAGTTGGCATGGTGCTGTATGGAGAGTTACTACGGCCTGCTAGTTGGCATGGTGCTGTATGGAGAGTTACTATGGCCTGCTAGTTGGCATGGTGCTGTATGGAGAGTTACTATGGCCTGCTAGTTGGCATAGTGCTGTATGGAGAGTTACTATGGCCTGCTAGTTGGCATGGTGCTATATGGAGAGTTACTATGGCCTGCTAGTTGGCATGGTGCTGTATGGAGAGTTACTATGGCCTGCTAGTTGGCATGGTGCTGTATGGAGAGTTACTATGGCCTGCTAGTTGGCATGGTGCTGTATGGAGAGTTACTATGGCCTGCTAGTTGGCATGGTGCTGTATGGAGAGTTACTTTGGCCTGCTAGTTGGCATGGTCCTGTATGGAGAGTTACTATGGCCTGCTAGTTGACATGGCCCTGACCTGGCAGTGATCTGGTGGTCGCCAGGGTTTAGAATGGCAGCTCACCAACTACACAAAGCCGAGGCCAGGGCCAGAGGGCAACAGATCAGGGCCTGAATACAGAGAGAGACCACCTTCTGCCTCTCTCTCTCTCTCTCTCTCTCTCTCTCTCTCTCTCTCTCTCTCTCTCTCTCTCTCTCTCTCTCTCTCTCTCTCTCTCTCTCTCTCTCTCTCTCTCTCTCTCTCTCTCTCTCTCTCTCTCTCTCTCTCTCTCTCTCTCTCTCTCTCTCTCTCTCTCTCTCTCTCTCTCTCTCTCTCTCTCTCTCTCTCTCTCTCTCTCTCTCTCTCTCTCTCTCTCTCTCTCTCTCTCTCTCTCTCTCTCTCTCTCTCTCTCTCTCTCTCTCATATAGGTGCATATAGGCTTCAGTGTTTAGGGCCCCAAGCTGGGCCCCATGTCTGTTTGTGAGTGGGTGTTTCTTCATTCCATCAAGAGAAAGCCTCCCTCCACTCTTTCCCTATCAATCCGGTCTGGGCTTGTATTTTTAATTGGACCAGGAAACACAAATTGAGAGCACAAATGATTATCTTTCAATCCACAAATTGTTGTTTTTTTCATGCCGAAGTCAGACAGTTTGACACCAGCCATCAAGATGAAAGCTGTTGTTTACTTTGGTGGCAGTTCAAAGGATTGTATTTGGGCAATTACCATGACAATTCATCCCGTGCTGAAACCTGAGTCCATAAAATTCGAAATTCCTACCGTCGGCAGAGTTGTAACATTGGTATTAAAGAATGTGGTGTCTCCGTTGACGACAGCCAAGCTTGCTGGACTCATTAGTACAGATAAAGTAAATGGGAGGAATCCCAAGCCACCAATGAAGCCCGATACCTGATGGTTAGGCCTACCAATCACACCCTGTCCATGTCCCTCCTTTCTTCAGTTCACCATGGGAAAATGGGTCTTCACATCTTTTGTTTCAAGGCCCATTAGCTGTCACGGGGACACCAATTAAACGTTTATTTGATTAATTCATGTTCGTAGTCAACAACAGGCTACTGCAAATATTATACACACTTAAATTTAGAAAATACATAAAAATTAAATGAAAAAGGGTCCTAGCTTACAATAAATTACAAGAAGTCACATTTTGTTGGCTCTGAGGAGGGATGTTCACCTCATGTCCCGTGTAGACCAGGTCAGAGTGACTCTCTATATAACCACTATCTTCTTTAATTCTAAATCAAATCACATTTTATTGGTCACATGAGCCAAATACAACAGGTGTAGACTTTATCGTGAAATGCTTACTTATGAGCCCTTTCCCAAACAATGTAGAGTTAAAAAGTAAGAGAAAATATTTGATAAATAAAAAAGGAAATAGCAACACAATAAAATAACAATAATGAGACTATACTGTATTATCCTGAACAAAAATATAAATGTAAAATGCAACAATTTCCAAGAAAGGAAATCAGGCAATGTAAATTAATTCTTTAGGCTGTAATCTATGGATTTCACATGACTGGGAATACAGATATGCATCTGTTGGTCACAGATACCTTACAAAAAGGTAGAGGCATAGATCAGAAAACCAGTCAGTATCTGGTGTGACCACCATTTGCCTCATGCCCCGTGACACATCTCCTTCGCATAGAGTCGACAGAAATGCCTCCAAAATATCCGGAGAAATTGCAGAGAGCCACGTCAAATAACAGAAATACTCATCATAAACTTTGATGAAAGATACATGTTTTACATATAATTAATGATACACTTGTTCTTAATGCAACCGCTGTGTCAGATTTCAAAAAAACATTACGTAAAAAGCACACCATGCAATAATCTGAGACGGCGCTCAGATAAAAACAAAATTTCTCCGCCATGTTGGAGTCAACAGAAATACGAAATTACATCATAAATATTCCCTTACCTTTGATCATCTTCATCAGAATGCACTCCCAGGAATCCTAGTTCCACAATAAATAGTTGTTTTGTTCGATAATGTCCATTACTTGTTCAAGTAATGTTCAAACGCTCGCGCAGATGCAGGCAAACTCGGACGAAAACGTCAAAAAGTTATATAACAGGTCGAATAAACTGGTCAAACTAAGTAGAGAATCAATCTTCAGGATGTTGTTATCATATATATCCAATAACGTTCCAACCGGAGCATTCCTTCATGTCTGTAGAAGTTATGGAACGCAAGGCGATATCATGAGGAAAGCGCGTGACCAGGAACTGGCATTCTGCCAGACCAGTGATTGAAACACTTCCCATCCGGCCCCACATCACACTAGAGGCTTCATTCCACGTTCCACAGACTGTTGACATCTAGTGGAAGGCGTAGGAAGTGCAAACAGATCCATATCTTACAGGGAATTGAATCGGCGATGAGTTGAACATTGACCAGTCTCAGAATTCTCACTTCCTGTTTGGATTTTTTCTCAGGTTTTTGCCTGCCATATGAGTTCTGTTATACTCACAGATATCATTCAAACAGTTTTAGAAACTTCAGAGTTTTTTATATCCAACAGTAATAATAATATGCATATACTGTATTAGCATCTGGGACAGAGTAGGAGGCAGTTCACTATGGGCACGCAATTCATCCAAAAGTGAAAATGCTGCCCCCGATCATAAAGAAGTTAAGGTTTCTAGGGTCTGTTAGGGTTGCTAGGGTCTGTTAAGGTTGCTAGGGTCTGTTAGGGTTGCTAGGGTCTGTTAAGGTTGCTAGGGTCTGTTAGGGTTGTTAGGGTCTGTTAAGGTTGCTAGGGACTGTTAGGGTTGCTAGGGACTGTTAGGGTTGCTAGGGTCTGTTAGGGTTGCTAGTGTCTGTTAAGGTTGCTAGGGTCTGTTAAGGTTGCTAGGGTCTGTTAAGGTTGCTAGGGTCTGTTACGGTTGCTAGGATCTGTTAGGGTTGCTGGGGTCTGTTAAGGTTGCTAGGGTCTGTTAAGGTTACTAGGGTCTGTTAGGGTTGCTAGAGTCTGTTAGGGTTGCTAGGGTCTGTTGGGTTGCTAGGGTCTGTTAAGGTTGCTAAGGTCTGTTAGGGTTGCTAGGCTCTGTTAAGGTTACTAGGGTCTGTTAAGGTTGCTAGGGTCTGTTAGGGTTGCTGGGGTCTGTTAGGGTTGTTAGGGTCTGTTAAGGTTGCTAGGGTCTGTTAAGGTTGCTAGGGTCTGTTAGGGTTGCTAGGGTCTGTTAAGATTGCTAGGGTCTGTTAAGGTTGCTAGGCTCTGTTAGGGTTGCTAGGGTCTGTTAGGGTTGCTGGGTCTGTTAGGGTTGCAAGGGTCTGTTAATAACCTCTCTGGGATCGCGGGACGCTTGCGTCCCAACAGCCTGTTAAAATGTAGAGCGCCAGATTAAAAAAAAAATCTATAAAATCAAACTTTATTAAATTACACATATAAGATACCAAATTAAAGCTACACTCGTTGTGAATCCAGCCAACATGTCAGATTTCAAAAAGGCTTTTCGGCGAAAGCATAAGATGCTATTATCTGATGATAGTGCAATGGCTACACTCTCTTTGTTGACAATTTCAACCATGCCGGCGCTACTCAAAACGCAGAAATAAAATATAAAACATGCATTACCTTTGACGAGATTCTTTTGTTGGCACTCCAATATGTCCCATAAACATCACAAATGGTCCTTTAGTTCGATTAATTCCGTCCATATATATCCAAATTGTCCATTTATTTGGCGCCGTTGTACCAGGAAAAACAGCGTTCAATTTGCGCAAAATCACGACAAAATATCTAAAAAATTACCTCTAAACTTTGCCAAAACATTTCAAAGTACTTTTGTAATACAACTTAAGGTATTTGTAAACGTTAATAATCGATCAAATTGAAGACGGGTCAATCTGTTTTCAATACAGGATATCAACAAACTCACGGTACTTTTCAAGTCTTGCTCAACTCTCAAACATAAACACACGACGTCACTCCACTTCCGGGTCAATATCTTTCTCAGTTTACTAAGGAAAAACCTTAACCTTTTTCCATACAATGGCGACATCCAGTGGAAGCAGTAGAAACTGCGTGGATAGTGATTAGAATTCTGGTGTGCCCATGATAACTCATTGAACATACAGGAACTTAACAATAAAAAAGTTAGTCCTCAGGGTTTTGACTGATATATAAGTTCTGTTATACTTACAGATATGATTCAAACAGTTTTAGAAACTTCAGAGTGTTTTCTATCCAAATCCACTAATAATATGCATATCTTATATTCTGGGGATGAGTAGCACGAAGTTGAAATTGCGCACGCTATTCTGCACCCTATCCTCAAGAAGTTTTAAGGTTGCTAGAGCTGTTAGGGTTGCTAGCTAACAGACCTATATCTTCAGTGTGCAGTTGAACAAAACAAATAAATCTGAATAATTTACTAAATCTTAGCTAATTCCACAAAGAAATCCTAAAATGTCCCGGACAATATTATTGGCACCTTCTAGAAGTAGTTAAAAAATAATTAGATTTCAAGCAGGAGATTCTCATTTACTTTGGAATTGAACTCACCTGTGGTAAGTTGAAGGTGCATGCTGTATAAAAATAACATATTCAACCAGTTTGAACAGAGAAAATGACTCATTCTCCTGTTTTGTGTCACTGTGTGTACTGCAATGAGCATGGACAAAAGAAAGAGAACCAGAGAATTATCTGAGGTCAGACACAACATTATAGCCAAGCATGGACAATCTCAAGTCCATCTCCAGAGACCTTGATTTTCCTGTTTCCACCGTCCGTAATGTTATCAAGATGTTTAAGGCCCATGCCACTGTAGCCAACCTCACTGGACGTGGCCGCAAGAGAAAACTTGATGGAAGATTACAGTGAAGGATTGTTTGAATAGGGGAGAAATCACCTCGATCAATCTGCCACACAGATTCCAGCTGACCTTCAGACACAAATTACGACAGTTTCTACTCGCACCATCCGTCGCTAACTCAATGAAAGGGGGTTATATGGTAGGAGACCCAGGAGGACCCCACTGCTGAGAGAAAGACATAAAAAAGCCTGACTGCAATTTGCCAAAACACACCTGAACATGCCAAAATCCTTCTGGGAGAATGTCCTGTGGACAGATGAGACCAAATTAGATTTTTTGGGGGGTAAAGCACACCATCTCTATGGTTACAGAAAACAAAATTAAGCTTTCAAAGAAAATAACACCTTCCCTATAGTCAAACATGGAGGGGGTTCAGTGACGTTTTGGGGTTGCTTTGCTCTCTCTGGCACCGGGTGCCTTGAACGTGTGCATGGAGAATACCGAGACACCCTTCTAATCTGGGAGAACTGGTATTTTAGAGCGCAAAGTCGGACCGGTGTCAGAAAGCTGGGTCACCGTCGAATGGTCATGGGTCTTCCATCAGGACAATGACACCCCAAACACACTTCAAAAAGCACCAAGGAACGGTTCGAGACAAAACGCTGGACTGTGCTGAAGTGGCCAGCAATGAGTCCAGATCTAAATCGCATTTAAAACTTGTGGAGAGATCTGAAAACAGCAGTTAGGAGAAAGCTCCCTTCTAATCTGAAAGAACTGGAGACGTTTGCACAAGAGGAGTGGGTCAAACTGCCAGTACAGAGGTGCAGGAAGCTCATCGATGGTTAAAGGAAGTGCTTGATTGCAGTTATTTAGACCAAAGGCTGTGCTACCAAAATTGAAGTCTAGGGTGTTAATAATTTTGTCAATACCATTTCTGTTTATGTACTGATTTAAATGGATATATTAAGTTCTGAATCAAAAACAAAGGTTCTGTAATATTAACAGTGAAATAACGAATTGTGGAGACCAAATTCTTTGTTCAATTTCATCACTATTTTTAGGGAAAATTGTGAGTTACTTAAAAAAAGTGCAAGGTTGCCAATATTTTTGGCCACGACTGTAATGCCACATTCCATAGCGTCTTCCCATTAGAAGCCTAATGCAGTACTGGGATGGTCAGTGTGTTGTTATCCTCTTTTTAGGGATGCCATTTGATCACCACAACCAATAATTAGGGGACCGACTGTCTTCTGGTAAGTGTGTGTGTGTGTGTGTGTGTGTGTGTGTGTGTGTGTGTGTCTTTTTTCTCAGTTCGTGTTGGGATTTACTGGTCGGTGACATGCCTCCCTGCGCCTGGCTCCTTCTAGTGCCGGTTCGGGGAAGTGGGCATTCTAGCCGAGTGGTACGGACATCGCCGACAGAGACCGCAAACACGGAGCACTCCCTTTAAACACAGTCTTATGACTGAGAACCCGCTCACCACTCAAGCAGCTGGCTACGCAAGGCGCAGACACAACAAACACCCGGACAGGAGAGGTGAGAGGGACATACGCGCACACAAGCTCTCCAGTGACAGTGATAGAGGACTTTAGTGGACACCAGATCTTTGGAGATAACTGTCATGAATTGGGACAGATAGGCGACATAAGTGTAACCTTCCTATTTACCTGACTTGCAGGTAAGTTTCTGGCACGTGTATTTGCCATGTTAAAAAGGCAAGCGCAATTATGACAGACTTACAACTGTGATGAGTTTTAACTTTAAATTATTGTAGATCATTTAAGTTCCCTATTTGTTGGCTTGTATGGTTTCCATTAGCTTTGGCTCTTTAAAATACAGTACCAGTCAAAAGTTATACATTGTATAATAATAGTAAAGACATTACAACTATTAAATAACACATATGGAATCATGTAGTAACCAAAAAAGTGTTTAACAAATCAACATATATTTGAGATTCTTCAAAGTAGCTACCTTTTGCCTTGGTGACAGCTTTGCACACTCTTGGTATTCTCTCAACCTGCTTCATGAGGTAGTCACCTGGAATGCATGTCAATTAACAGGTGTACCTTGTTAACAGTTAATTTGTGGAATTTCTTTCCTCTGATTGGGAACCATACCAGGCCAAACACATAGATATACAAAAACAAGGACAACATAGAACACCAGACATAGAATGCCCACCCAAACCCACGCCCTGACCAACCAAAATAGAGACATAAAAAGGATCTCTAAGGTCAGGGCGTGACAACAACAGTAAAAAGACAGTGAAAAATAACAGTAGCGAGGTCATATGTAAGGCTCCTTGCAAACAATCTACAAGGCAGCATCCTGACTTATCAGCATCCTGACTTATCAGCATCCTGACTTATCAGCATCCTGACTTATCAGCATCCTGACTTATCAGCATCCAGACTTATCAGCATCCTGACTTAACAGCATCCTGACTTAACAACATCCTGACTTATCAGCATTCTGACTTATCGGCATCCTGACTTATCAGCATCCTGACGTATCAGCATCCTGACTTAACAGCATCCTGACTTATCAGCATCCTGACTTATCAGCATCCTGACTTATCAGCATCCAAGGCTGCTATTAAGTGTGATCTCACTCACTCTTGATCATATACATAATGCACTGAATGCTGTTAGGTTCTAAATATCAGAGTAAGACCTCGAGGTACACTATGAAAGCTTAAACAAAGTGTATTCACCCCAAGGGATCGAACAGCTGAACAGACAAAGACATGGTTCCACCAGTGGTAGTATATATATATATCCTTCTCTCTAAATACTACATCTCTGTTGCTAGGCAGGAAATTAAGTGACGCAGGCAATAAACTGTTCCTTCTCCCTTAACGTGACCTGACCTGACCTCAGCCCCCTTCCTGACTCATCCACGACTCCCCACCCTTATCAGTGCCTGCCAAGATGTGATCGTCTTTCCTTCACTCAGTACATTCCAAGCTTACTTGCCTCCACCATATACATCCCTCCTACAGATAACCATTCACTTCTGGTGTAGATCCTAGACTATGGCACCTCTCATATCTCTATTACAACTAATGATTAATAATATTTAAAGTTTAGAAATCCGAACCCATCAATGCTAATCAGCCTGCAAGGAGCTTTACCTATGAAACAGCCTACAAGGCAGAATCCTGACGTATCAGCCTTTGAGTCTGCTATTGAATCTGATCAGCCTGTCAAAAATAGAGCTCACTCACTTTGTAAATGTAAATATTATCGATAAAACACGAAGTGTTCCTTACAATTATACACATATCAGTTGTGCAAGCTAACAACCAGCGTAGATAACAAGCTAGCTAGCTAGTTATCTAGCTAACAAGACTACCTAGCTAACTAGCTAGCTAGCTCACAAGACTAGCCAAGTTAGCTGCTTGCATGCGATTGGCTGTGGTCTTGGGGGCGGCACACATCCTGGGAGACAGGCTGCCTGTCAGGCATTGTTCATGGCTTAAATGCCCCACGAGGGCTTAGCTCCCTCACAAGCTCTATAGCTCAAGGTAAAGGATATTTAGCTTGCTAACATTCTAACTTATAAACTGATTATGATTTCCAAGCACAAATGAAAGCATGATGTCAGCATTAAATGTACCATCCCTTAGTGTAGCAATGAATAAAAACGTAAATGCAGATCCACCGTGGGGCTCTGATCCAAAGTGGGCTCTGATCCACCATGGGCTCTGATCCAAAGTGGGGCTCTGATCCACCGTGGGCTCTGATCCACCGTGGGCTCTGATCCACCGTGGGCTCTGATCCAAAGTGGGGCTCTGATCCACCGTGGGCTCTGATCCACCGTGGGCTCTGATCCACCGTGGGGCTCTGATCCACCGTGGGGCTCTGATCCACCGTGGGGCTCTGATCCACCGTGGGCTCTGATCCACCGTGGGCTCTGATCCACCGTGGGCTCTGATCCACCGTGGGGCTCTGATCCACCGTGGGCTCTGATCCACCGTGGGCTCTGATCCACCGTGGGCTGTGATCCACCGTGGGGCTCTGATCCACCGTGGGGCTCTGATCCCCCGTGGGGTTCTGATCCACCGTGGGCTCTGATCCACCGTGGGCTCTGATCCACCGTGGGCTCTGATCCACCGTGGGCTCTGATCCACAGTGAGCTCTACCACCTCAGTCATACTGTCAGTCTAACATCAATCCATTCCTATTTACACAGTTTATCTCGTGATCTCGACCCCCCCCCCCCCCCCCCCAAAAAAAAAGTTTTGCTTTGTCGTGATCATGAAATAAATAAGTTGTGATCTCGACATAACAAGGGAATCATTTTTTTTATTCATGCGTCCTCTCTGGATTTCCGTACCTAACTAAGTCTGGTGGTACAATGAAATGTTATTCCATCAATAACTATTCATGAATGTATCTAAGGCAACACTTGATATCATCAGAGATCACAAGTCATTGACTTTGTGTTATCCTTGTCAAGTTTTACGCATGTCTATATTTTTTTTAAACTGCCAAATAAAATCAATATATGTAGTGACACGGAACAGTAAAACTATGCCTATAAAGACGTTATAACATGACCTAACCTCCTTGTCTTTGCAGTGACCCCATCTCTGTGGGCCCCATCTCTGTGGACCCCATCTCTGTGGACCCCATCTCTGTGGGCCCCATCTCTGTGGACCCCATCTCTGTGGACCCCATCTCTGTGGACCCCATCTCTGTGGACCCCATCTCTGTGGGCCCCATCTCTGTGGACCCCATCTCTGTGGGCCCCATCTCTGTGGACCCCATCTCTGTGGACCCCATCTCTGTGGGCCCCAGCTCTGTGGGCCCCATCTCTGTGGACCCCATCTCTGTGGACCCCATCTCTGTGGACCCCATCTCTGTGGACCCCATCTCTGTGGGCCCCATCTCTGTGGACTCCATCTCTGTGGACCCCATCTCTGTGGACCCCATCTCTGTGGGCCCCATCTCTGTGGGCCCCATCTCTGTGGACCCCATCTCTGTGGACCCCATCTCTGTGGGCCCCATCTCTGTGGACCCCATCTCTGTGGGCCCCATCTCTGTGGGCCCCATCTCTGTGGACCCCATCTCTGTGGACCCCATCTCTGTGGGCCCCATCTCTGTGGACCCCATCTCTGTGGACTCCATCTCTGTGGACCCCATCTCTGTGGGCCCCATCTCTGTGGACCCCATCTCTGTGGGCCCCATCTGCCATCAACATCTACATTTGTCCTTTGACCATTCACCTCCAAGGTCATGTGTCGCCTGTCGATGACCTCGCTGTTCGTCTACTTCTGGTTGGTGGAGAGGGGTCAGTGTGACGCCTTCAGCCTTCAAGACACCATGGGAGAGCTGCACACAGAGTTCGCCGTCAGCCTTTACCAAACGCTCACCGAGACAGAGAACAACTCCAACTTGATCGTGTCGCCGGCGAGCGTCTCGTTGTCCTTGGGTCTTCTGCAGCTGGGCGCCCGCGGCAACACGCTGGCGCAACTGGTGGCCGCACTGGGATATGACATCAACGGTAAGAAACCCCGCCCACCAAGCAGAGCCCCATGGGCTAAAAGGTCAAAGGGCATCCAGAGGATGGCTGAGCACTTTAACTAGAATCTTTACCAGTGGGTTTATTTTGCTCTCCATTACGGTTTGATTAAATCAGTCACCTGAGAACACCATTCCCTTAAACTGGTGCCGGGCTGCACCGCTGGTACGGGGTCCTGTGGGCCAATTGGTATGGGGGTCCTGTCGGCCGGTAGAGTGGTGTCTGGAGCCTTAATACCTGCCTCTGCTTTGTAATCAGATTATTCAGAGGGTAATGCTGAGACTCTGGGGTCGAAAGGTCACGGTGTTACACAGAAGTCACTAAACCAGTAAAGTTTAAAAGGTCATGGTGAGAAGGGCGCACTTCAGGCAGAGAGAGAAGGAGCGTATTTTACTGATTTATCAGCGTTCTTGATTGAATAAAAAAAAAAGGTGAAAGGTGCCAAAGTGAAGGAAAGGTTTTGACTCTAAGCTACACGGGTGGCTGTGTATATAGACATGTGGGATGGACCTGGGCTCGATGTCACACGCGTTTCTCAAAACACCACGTAGATTTAACCGTCATTGGAGAATGTGTCGATACGTTACTGACAGGATGGACAGGAAAGGCAGCGCTGTTCTGATCCGTTTTCTCCGTTCAAATCCGACCTTAACATCAATACAGACGACGAATCAGCATCCTACAGCGATATTGTCACCGATGTCTGCAAATATTGAGGCTTATTCTTTGGCACGTTATTGTGCACATCTTGTTACACATCATGAAATATTGAGGTAAAAATCACTAAAAATCATAGCCAACAATTAGCAAAAGAGAACTCAATCGAGCATGAACATTATATTTTATTTTAATATGATTGAAATAAACTCAGCAAAAAAAAGGAAACGTCCTCTCACTGTCAACTGCGTTTATTTTCAGCAAAGTTAACGTGTAAATATTTGTATGAACATAACAAGATTCAACAACTGAGACATAAACTGAACAGGTTCCACAGACATGTGACTAACAGAAATGGAATAATGTGTCCCTGAACAAAGGGGGTCAAAATCAACAGTAACAGTCAGTATCTGGTGTGGCCAGCAGCTGCATTAAGTACTGCGGTGCATCTCCTCCTCATGGACTGTACCAGATTTGCCAGTATTTGCTGTGAGATGTTAAGGTTTAAACACTGTTTCCCATGCTTGTTCAATGAACCATAAACAACTAATGAACATGCATCTGTGGAACGGTCGTTATTAAGACACTAACAGCTTACAGACAGTAGGCAATTAAGGTCACATTTATGAAAACTTAGGACACTAAAGAGGCCTTTCTACTGACTCTGAAAAACACAAAAAGAAAGATGCCCCGGGTCCCTGCTCATCTGCGTGAATGTGCCTTAGGCATGCTGCAAGGAGGCATGAGACATTATGCCTAGGACCTTATGCAAGGAGACATGAGAGCTTATGCCTAACCCTAACCACACTGCTAACCCTAACCACACTGCTAACCTTATGCCTAACCCTAACCACACTGCTAACCTTATGCCTAACCATAACCACACTGCTAACCATAACCACACTGCTAACCTTATACCTAACCATAACCACACTGCTAACCTTATACCTAACCATAACCACACTGCTAACCTTATACCTAACCATAACCACACTGCTAACCATAACCACACTGCTAACCTTATGCCTAACCATAACCACACTGCTAACCTTATACCTAACCATAACCACACTGCTAACCTTACACCTAACCATAACCACACTGCTAACCTTAACCCTAACCCTTACCACACTGCTAACCTAATGCTTAACCATAACCACACTGCTAACCATAATCACACTGCTAACCATAACCACACTGCTAACCTTAAACCTAACCCTAACCACACTGCTAACCTAATGCTTAACCATAACCACACTGCTAACCATAATCACACTGCTAACCATAACCACACTGCTAACCTTAAACCTAACCCTAACCACACTGCTAACCTTAAACCTAACCATAACCACACTGATAACCATAACCACACTGCTAACCTTATACCTAACCATAACCACACTGCTAACCTTAACCCTAACCCTAACCACACTGCTAACCTAATGCTTAACCATAACCACACTGCTAACCATAATCACACTGCTAACCATAACCACACTGCTAACCTTAAACCTAACCCTAACCACACTGCTAACCCTAACCACACTGCTAACCTTATACCTAACCCTAACCACACTGCTAACCATAACCACACTGCTAACCTTAACCACACTGCTAACCTTAAACCTAACCATAATCACACTGCTAACCATAACCACACTGCTAACCTTATACCTAACCCTAACCACACTGCTAACCTTATACCTAACCCTAACCACACTGCTAACCATAACCACACTGCTAACCTTAACCACACTGCTAACCTTATGCCTAACCCTAACCACACTGCTAACCCTAACCACACTGCTAACCTTATGCCTAACCATAACCACAATGCTAACCGTATGCCTAACCCTAACCACACACCTAACCAAAAAGCTAATTTAGTGGGAACCAAGCCACTGATTCCACTTCCGGTCTCTTCAGATATGCAGGTGCAGGACTTCCTGTTGCAGTCGCAGTGGGATGTGGGTAACTCCAGTCACGGGGTGCGGCTCCGGCAGGCCTGCGTCCTATTCGTCCAGAGCGGCGTCCAGCTACTTCCTGTTTTTACCCAGCATGCAGCAGCCTTGGGCAACAGCAGTCTGGTGCGAGCCAACTTCAGCCAGCCCAACCACAGCCGAAGCCAGCTGCAACAGTGGGGAAGCAACCACGGCACCGGTGAGCCCCTCCAGTCCGGTGGCAGCGGGGAGCTGTTTGGGTCTGGCGAGGCCCAGGAAGAAGCCTTGCGGTGGGGCCAGCGGCTGCAGATGGCCCTGGTCAACACTGTGAACTTCCGGGGAGTGTGGCAGAAACAGTTCCTCTTCACTGACACCCAGAACCTTCCCTTCACCCTGTTGGATGGCAGCACCATCAAGGTGCCCATGATGCACCAGGCCACAGAGGTCAACTTTGGTAAGTGACAAGAGACAACGGCAATATCTTTCTGTCTGTCTCTCCCTTTGGCTGTGGCTTACAGTCAATCCATCAAGCACCACACCACATTTAGCTTAATGGTAGAGTTGGAGTTGTGATTCGTACTACAGTAATCTAGATCATTTGACATTCTACAATTGTAAAGTACAAGTGTTTAGTGTTTCTGCATCGCTTGCTCTTTGGGGTTTCTAGGCTGGGTATCTGTAAAACACTGACACCTGCTGATGTGAAAAGGGCTTCTAAAATCCATATGATTGATTATCCTGTGCACCTATTTTAAGCGGTCCCTCCCTTTGTTTCCCCTCTATGTGTAGGTCAGTTCCGCACCTCGTCAGACCAGCGCTACACAGTTCTGGAGCTGCCGTACCTGGGCCGCTCCCTCAGTCTGCTGGTGGCTCTGCCCAGTGACAGGAAGACACCACTGTCCTCGCTGGAATCCCAGCTAACCCACAGCGCTGTGGCCACCTGGGACACTGGCCTCCGTAGAACCAAGATAGATGTCTTTCTCCCCAGGTAGCCTACACATGTCAATATGGTTTCATTTGTAAACATTTATTATACCAGGTTAGTATCACTGACGTTAACATTTATTATACCAGGTTAGTAACACTGATGTTAACATTTATTATACCAGGTTAGTATCACTGATGTAAAACATTTATTATACCAGGTTAGTATCACTGACGTTAACATTTATTATACCAGGTTAGTATCACTGATGTTAACATTTATTATACCAGGTTAGTATCACTGATGTAAAACATTTATTATACCAGGTTAGTATCACTGACGTTAACATTTATTATACCAGGTTAGTATCACTAACGTTAACATTTATTATACCAGGTTAGTATCACTGACTTAAACATTTATTATACCAGGTTAGTAACATTGACGTTAACATTTATTATACCAGGTTAGTATCACTGACGTTAACATTTATTATACCAGGTTAGTATCACTGATGTTAACATTTATTATACCAGGTTAGTATCACTGATGTAAACATTTATCATACCAGGTTAGTATCACTGATGTAAACATTTATTATACCAGGTTAGTATCACTGATGTAAACATTTATCATACCAGGTTAGTATCACTGATGTAAACATTTATTATACCAGGTTAGTATCACTGATGTAAACATTTATCATACCAGGTTAGTATCACTGATGTAAACATTTATCATACCAGGTTAGTATCACTGATGTAAACATTTATCATACCAGGTTAGTATCACTGATGTAAACATTTATTATACCAGGTTAGTATCACTGATGTAAACATTTATCATACCAGGTTAGTATCACTGATGTAAAACATTTATTATACCAGGTTAGTATCACTGATGTAAACATTTATCATACCAGGTTAGTATCACTGATGTAAACATTTATTATACCAGGTTAGTATCACTGACGTTAACATTTATTATACCAGGTTAGTAACACTGACGTAAAACATTTATTATACCAGGTCACTGACGTTAACATTTATTATACCAGGTTAGTATCACTGACGTTAACATTTATTATACCAGGTTAGTATCACTGACGTTAACATTTATTATACCAGGTTAGTAACACTGATGTAAAACATTTATTATACCAGGTTAGTATCACTGATGTAAAACATTTATTATACCAGGTTAGTATCACTGATGTAAAACATTTATTATACCAGGTTAGTATCACTGACGTTAACATTTATTATACCAGGTTAGTAACACTGATGTAAAACATTTATTATACCAGGTTAGTATCACTGATGTAAAACATTTATTATACCAGGTTAGTATCACTGATGTAAAACATTTATTATACCAGGTTAGTATCACTGACGTTAACATTTATTATACCAGGTTAGTATCACTGACGTTAACATTTATTATACCAGGTTAGTATCACTGACGTTAACATTTATTATACCAGGTTAGTAACACTGACGTTAACATTTATTATACCAGGTTAGTATCACTGACGTTAACATTTATTATACCAGGTTAGTAACACTGATGTAAAACATTTATTATACCAGGTTAGTATCACTGATGTAAAACATTTATTATACCAGGTTAGTATCACTGATGTAAAACATTTATTATACCAGGTTAGTATCACTGACGTTAACATTTATTATACCAGGTTAGTATCACGAACGTTAACATTTATTATACCAGGTTAGTATCACTGACTTAAACATTTATTATACCAGGTTAGTAACATTGACGTTAACATTTATTATACCAGGTTAGTATCACTGACGTTAACATTTATTATACCAGGTTAGTATCACTGACTTAAACATTTATTATACCAGGTTAGTAACATTGACGTTAACATTTATTATACCAGGTTAGTATCACTGACTTAAACATTTATTATACCAGGTTAGTAACATTGACGTTAACATTTATTATACCAGGTTAGTATCACTGACGTTAACATTTATTATACCAGGTTAGTATCACTGATGTTAACATTTATTATACCAGGTTAGTATCACTGATGTAAACATTTATCATACCAGGTTAGTATCACTGATGTAAACATTTATTATACCAGGTTAGTATCACTGATGTAAACATTTATCATACCAGGTTAGTATCACTGATGTAAACATTTATTATACCAGGTTAGTATCACTGATGTAAACATTTATCATACCAGGTTAGTATCACTGATGTAAACATTTATCATACCAGGTTAGTATCACTGATGTAAACATTTATCATACCAGGTTAGTATCACTGATGTAAACATTTATTATACCAGGTTAGTATCACTGATGTAAACATTTATCATACCAGGTTAGTATCACTGATGTAAAACATTTATTATACCAGGTTAGTATCACTGATGTAAACATTTATCATACCAGGTTAGTATCACTGATGTAAACATTTATTATACCAGGTTAGTATCACTGACGTTAACATTTATTATACCAGGTTAGTAACACTGACGTAAAACATTTATTATACCAGGTCACTGACGTTAACATTTATTATACCAGGTTAGTATCACTGACGTTAACATTTATTATACCAGGTTAGTATCACCGACGTTAACATTTATTATACCAGGTTAGTAACACTGATGTAAAACATTTATTATACCAGGTTAGTATCACTGATGTAAAACATTTATTATACCAGGTTAGTATCACTGATGTAAAACATTTATTATACCAGGTTAGTATCACTGACGTTAACATTTATTATACCAGGTTAGTATCACTGACGTTAACATTTATTATACCAGGTTAGTATCACTGACGTTAACATTTATTATACCAGGTTAGTAACACTGACGTTAACATTTATTATACCAGGTTAGTATCACTGACGTTAACATTTATTATACCAGGTTAGTAACACTGATGTAAAACATTTATTATACCAGGTTAGTATCACTGATGTAAAACATTTATTATACCAGGTTAGTATCACTGATGTAAAACATTTATTATACCAGGTTAGTATCACTGACGTTAACATTTATTATACCAGGTTAGTATCACTGACGTTAACATTTATTATACCAGGTTAGTATCACGAACGTTAACATTTATTATACCAGGTTAGTATCACTGACTTAAACATTTATTATACCAGGTTAGTAACATTGACGTTAACATTTATTATACCAGGTTAGTATCACTGACGTTAACATTTATTATACCAGGTTAGTATCACTGATGTTAACATTTATTATACCAGGTTAGTATCACTGACGTTAACATTTATTATACCAGGTTAGTATCACTGATGTAAAACATTTCCTAGCCCAAAGTGGCTTCCTTTCCCTGTATCCTAACGGTGTTTGCTAAGAGGGATACCTGGGACAACCCAACTCTGACGTCACGCCATTGAAGTTGACATTTAAAACGTTTAGTGTTAGGTAAGGATTATGGTTTAGGGTATTTTGTATTTGTATTTATTATGGATCCCCATTAGCTCATTAACTCATCCTGGGGTCCAACAAAATGAAGGCAGTTTATACAATTTTAAAAACATTACAATACATTCATAACAGATTTCACAACATACTGTGTGCCCTCAGACCCCTACTCCACCACTACCACATATCTACAGTACAAAATCCATGTGTATGTATAGTGCGTATGTTATTGTGTGTGTATGTGTCTGTGCCAATGTTTGTGTTGCTTCACAGTCCCCCGCTGTTCCAGAAGGTGTTTTTTTTATCTGTTTTTTTAAATCTAATTCTACTGCTGCATCAGTTACTTGATGTGGAATAGAGTTCCATGTAGTCATGACTCTTTGTAATACTGTGTGCCTCCCGTAGTCTGTTCTGGACTTGGGGACTGTGAAGAGACCTCTTGTGGCATGTCTTGTGGGGTAGGGTCATCCCAAGGATCCCATAGCATTTACCATGTCCTAACCTCCATGATGACTGATCTAGCGTGGCCAAACAGGATAATGGTAGTGTAATGCACTGTCATTTAACAGGTTTAAAATGCAGAACAGGTTCAACCTGAGGTTGGTTCTGCCGTCAATGGGGGTCAGTGACGCCTTCAACCCAATGGCAGCAGACTTCACTGGACTCTCAGGTACAGAACACTTAACTGCCTTTTCCTGGTTTAATATGAGATTAGGGTTAGGGTCAAATTCCATTTAAATTTGTGTCAATTCAGGAAGTAAACTGAAATTCCAATTCTCTTCAAAGCTTTTCAACGAGGAACATTTTCAAAATTGGAATTTGGTTTACTTTCTGAGTTGAGCTACAAAACCCTGTATGAGACTCCATGTCATCCTCAATACTCTGCAGATGACTGTCCAGTACTTACAGCATTGTGTTTCCCGGGTGGCGCAGTGGTCTAGGGCACTGCATCGCAGTGCTAGCTGCGCCACCAGAGTCTCTGGGTTCGCGCCCAGGCTGGGCTGGGTTCGCGCCCAGGCTCTGTCGCAGCCGGCCGCAACCGGGAGATCCGTGGGGCGACGCACAATTGGCATAGCGTTGTCCGGGTTAGGGAGGGTTTGGCCGGTAGGGATATCCTTGTCTCAGTATGTAAAAAAAAGAAAAGAAAAATGTAATAAAATGTATGCACTCTACTGTAAGTCGCTCTGGATAAGAGCGTCTGCTAAATGACTAAAATGTAAAAAAATGTGTTTGTTATCTCTCCACAGCGGAGGAGGACCTATATGTGTCAGATGCCTTTCATGAGGCCAGGATAGAGGTAACAGAGGACGGGACCAAGGCAGCTGCAGTAACAGCTATGGTGCTACTCAAACGATCCCGAGCTCCCGTCTTCAAAGCAGACAGACCTTTCTTCTTCCTCCTGCGACAAGTCAGCACAGGTGGGCCTACCATACAAAACAATTAACAGATGACTTACATATGCAATAAGGCCCTCGGGGGGGGTGTGGTGTATGGCCAATATACCACGGCTAAGGGCTGTTCTTATATACGACGCAATGCAGAGTGCCTGGATACAGCCATTAGCCGTGGTATATTGGCCATATACCACAAACCCCCCGAGGTGCCTTATTGCTATTATAAACTGGTTACCAACGTAATTAAAACAGTAAAATGTATATATTTTTTGTCATACCTGTGGTATACGGTCTGATATACCACGGCTTTCAGCCAATCAGCATTCAGGACTCAAACCATCCACTAATATTCAACACAGTAAAAGAAGCATGCTATAGCTGCGTTTACACAGGCAGCTCAATTCTGATCTTTTGCCACCGATTGTATTTTTGATCAATCAGATCAGTGACAGATCAGATTTGGGTTGCCTGTGTAAACACAGCCTTAGTCGGCGTGTTGTTTTGCCTTGTTAGTTTGGTCTTCTATTAATCGTTCTATTTGTCAACCCTGTCCATCTCTCCAGGTTCTGTTCTATTCATGGGGCGTGTGGTGAATCCAGCTGATCAGGCACCCAAGGACCCCCTTACCTCCACCCTAGTACCCCCTTACCTCCACCCTAGAACCCCCTTACCTCCAACCTAGGACCTCCACCCTAGGACCTCAACACTAGGAACTCCACCCAATGGACCCCCTTACCTCAACCCTAGGACCTCCCTCTTAGGACCTCCACCCTAGGACCCCCTTACCTCCACCCTAGAACCCCCTTACCTCCTCCCTAGGACCCCCTTACCTCCACCCTAGGACCCCCTTACTTCCACCCTAGGACCCCCTTACCTCCACCCTAGGACCCCCTTACCTCCAACCTAGGACCTCCACCCTAGAACCCCCTTACCTCCACCCTAGGACCCCCTTACCTCCACCCTAGAACCCCCTTACCTCCACCCTAGGACCCCCACCCTAGAACCCCCACCCTAGGACCCCTACCACCCCAGCTCATATTCAACCCCAACACACTACCCATATTTATTGGGGACCAATAAGAGGTTTCCAGACATCAGGAAGAGGGACAATATTTGTTGTACATATCTGTAAATAAAATGTAAATACATCTGTGTTTTTCACCCAAAGTGTTTTGGTCATTTACTTCAGTAGCGTAGGACTACTGGCTATTTCCTGGTTGATCCGTGGTCACGGGGGGGTTCAGAAACTCTCACCACCAAATTAATAAAACTCACGTCAACACTAATTTATCATAGTTGACTTGTGGGAAAATATTTCTGTTAATACAGTTGATCGTCATACAGTTGAAGTCAGAAGTTTACATACACCTTAGCCAAATAGATTTAAACTCAGTTTTCACAATTCCTGACATTTAATCCTTGTAAAAAATGCCCTGTTTTAGGTCAGTTAGGATCACCACTTTATTTTAAGAATGTGAAATGTCAGAATAATAGTAGAGAGAATTATTTATTAAAGCTTTTATTTCTTTCATCACATACCCAGTGGGTCAGAAGATTACATACACTCAATTAGTATTTGGTAGCATTGCCTTTAAATTGTTTAACTTGGGTCAAACGTTTCAGGTAGCCTTCCACAAGCTTCCCACAATGAGTTGGGTGAATTTTGGCCCATTCCTCCTGAGAGCTGCTGTAACTGAATCAGGTTTGTAGGGCTCCTTGTTCGCACATGCTTTTTCAGTTCCGCCCACAAATGTTCTATAGGATTGAGGTCAGGGCTTTGTGATGGCCATTCCAATACCTTTACTTTGTTGTCCTTAAGCCATTTTGCCACAACTTTGGAAGTATGCTTGGGGTCATTGTCGATTTGCGACCAAGCTTTAACGTCCTGACTGATGTTGCTTCAACATATCCACATAATTTCCCCCCCCTCATGATGCCATCTATTTTGTGAAGTGCACCAGTCCCTCCTGCAGCAAAGCACCCCCACAACATGATGCTGCCACCCCCGTGCTTAACAGGTTGGGATGGTGTTTTTCGGCTTGCAGGCCTCCCCCTTTTTCCTCCAAACATAACGATGGTCATTATGGCCAAACAGTTCTATTTTTGTTTCATCAGACCAGAAGACATTTCTCCAAAAAGCATGATCTTCAAATCAAATTAAATTTGATTGGTCACATACACATGGTTAGCAGATGTTAATGCGGGTGTAGCGAAATGCTTGTGTTTCTAGTTCCGACCATGCAGTAATAACCAACAAGTAATCTAACAATTTCACAAAAACTACCTCACACACACAAGTGTAAAGGAATGAATAAGAATATGTACATATAAAAATATGGGTGAGCAATGTCCGAACGGCATAGGCAAGATGCAGTAGATGGTATAGAGTACAGTATATACATATGAGATGAGTAATGTACGGTATGTAAACCTTAAAGTGTCATTTATTTTCCTGACACCACACTCTGAGTACCCTCACCTCCTAGTGACACATTTATTACATAACATTTTTTATTATTAAAGTGGCTAGAGATTTGAGGGCACCCGGTGATGCGTTGTGGAGACCTCACTACCCTCTGGAGGGCATTGCGGTTGTGGGCGGAGCAGTTGCCGTACCAGGCGATGATACAGCCCGACAGGATGCTCTCGATTGTGCATCTGTAAAGGTTTGAGTGTTTTTGGTGACAAGCCAAATTTCTTCAGCCTCCTGAGGTTGAAGAGGCGCTGCTGCGCCTTCTTCACCACGCTGTCTGTGTGGTTGGACCATTTCAGTTTGTCCGTGATGTGTACGCCGAGGAACTTAAAACTTTCCACCTTCTCCGCTACTGTCCTGTCGATGTGGATAGGGGGCTGCTCCCTGTGCTGTTTCCTGAAGTCCACGATCATCTCCTTTGTTTTGTTGACGTCGAGTGTGAGGTTATTTTCCTGACACCACACTCCGAGTGCCCTCACCTCCTCCCTGTAGGCCATCTCGTCGTTGTTGGTAATCAAGCCTACCACTGTAGTGTCGTCTGCAAACTTGATTGAGTTGGAGGTGTGCATGGCCACGAAGTCATGGGGGAACAGGGAGTACAGGAGAGGGCTGAGAACGCACCCTTGTGGGGCCCCAGTGTTGAGGATCAGCGGAGTGGAGATGTTTCCTATCCTCACCACCTGGGGGCGGCCCGTCAGAAAGTCCAGGACCTGTCCTCATGTGCAGTTGCAAACTGTAGTCTGGCTTTTTTTACAGTGGTTTTGGAGCAGTGGCTTCTTCCTTGCTGAGCGGCCTTTCAGGTTATGTCGATATAGGACTCGTTTTACTGTGGATATAGATACTTTTGTACCTGTTTCCTCCAGCGTCTTCACAAGGTCCTTTGCTGTTGTTCTGGGATTGATTTGCACTTTTTGCACCAAAGTACATTCATCTCTAGGAGACAGAACGTGTCTCCTTCCTGAGCGGTATGACGGCTGCGTGGTCCCATGGTGTTTATACTTGCGTACTATTGTTTGTACAGATGACCGTGGTACCTTCAGGTGTTTGTAAATTGCTCCCAAGGACGAACCAGACTTGTGGAGGTCTACAATTTTTTTCTGAAGTCTTGGCTGATTTCTTTTGATTTTCCCATGATGTCAAGCAAAGAGGCACTGAGTTTGAAGGTAGGCCTTGAAATACATCCACAGGTACACCTCCAATTGACTCAAATGATGTCAATGTAAACTTCCGACTTGAACTGTACGTCACATCTCCAACGGGGAACCTTTCACCCACTTTAATATCAAAGTCTCAAAATTTCCTTGACAGGAAGTGACATACAACAATTATGCTGATTGTATGTTTTGACTTTATTTACATGGCCAGTCACAGGTTAAAATAGAAACTTTATTCATGGAAATACAAAAAAGGCCTTCCTCTGAACATTCTCTTTAAATAATTCTCTAAAGGTATTTACATCTATACAGCGTATTCAAAATACTCTCTTTTGGTAGCGTCCTCTTTATAAACAAAGACAAGTTTGGCAACTATTTGGTCCCTGTATAGGAGGGGGGTATTGGAAAAGAGACGGGGTAGATAAAAGAGGATCGGGCAGGGAGGATTGCAAAATGTTGTGCTGTAAACTGCACACCACAACCAGCCAGCCAGCCAGACATCTAGGGCCTCAATTCTACAAATTAACGTCCAACAACACTTAACTGTTACACTACGGAGAGAGATTTAGTTTAGGATTGCAGTAAAGGGCAACCAAGTGGTTGTACGGGCACTGATGCTATTGCTAACCATTAAATTATTGTCTATTTCCTGAGGCTTGTCTACTACCCATCATAGAGGGTTCTTGTCTGTGGCACTTTGTTAACAGCATTCAGATGGTAGGCTATTATTATTATTATTGGAGTTTGGTTTATCCTTCTAGCTAAAATCCAGAACTGCTAAGATGACTGACTTGTGACGTTCCTCTTGCCTCTTCAGGCAACATACAAATCTAGAACTGTCCCCCCCCAGACTGGCATCTAAAACTGTGAAGCACAAAAAAACAAACAATTGCCTACAAATATGGAGTTCAGTTTGGTTGTGTAGGTGCAGCCTAGTTTTCATGGCAAGATTCAGGAAGTCATGAGGGAGGGGAGTGGCCAACCCTTTCTGTTGGTGAATAGAGTAAAGGAGTGTTTCTATTGGTGGAGTGGAGTGCCTATCAGGATTAAGTTAATAACCAAACGGGGACAAACCCACAACAAAAATACCACAGAAAGAGAGAGGGCGATGACGAGAAAGAGAGAGGGCGATGACGAGAAAGAGAGAGGGCGATGACGAGAAAGAGAGAGGGGCGATGACTAGAAAGAGAGAGGGGCGATGACTAGAAAGGGGCGATGACGAGAAAGAGAGAGGGGCGATGACGAGAAAGGGGCGATGACGAGAGAGGGCGATGACGAGAGAGGGCGATGACGAGAGAGGGCGATGACGAGAAAGAGAGAGGGCGATGACGAGAAAGAGAGAGGGCGATGACTAGAAAGAGAGAGGGCGATGACGAGAAAGAGAGAGGGCGATGACGAGAAAGAGAGAGGGGCGATGACTAGAAAGAGAGAGGGCGATGACGAGAAAGAGAGAGGGGCGATGACTAGAAAGGGGCGATGACGAGAAAGAGAGAGGGGCGATGACGAGAAAGGGGCGATGACGAGAGAGGGCGATGACGAGAAAGAGAGAGGGCGATGACGAGAAAGAGAGAGGGCGATGACTAGAAAGAGAGAGGGCGATGACGAGAAAGAGAGAGGGCGATGACGAGAAAGAGAGAGGGCGATGACGAGAAAGAGAGAGGGGCGATGACTAGAAAGAGAGAGGGGCGATGACTAGAAAGGGGCGATGACGAGAAAGAGAGAGGGGCGATGACGAGAGAGGGGCGATGACGAGAGAGGGCGATGACGAGAGAGGGCGATGACGAGAGAGGGCGATGACGAGAGAGGGCGATGACGAGAAAGAGAGAGGGCGATGACGAGAAAGAGAGAGGGCGATGACGAGAAAGAGAGAGGGCGATGACGAGAAAGAGAGAGGGCGATGACGAGAAAGAGAGAGGGCGATGACGAGAAAGAGAGAGGGCGATGACGAGAAAGAGAGAGGGCGATGACGAGAAAGAGAGAGGGGCGATGACGAGAAAGAGAGAGGGCGATGACGAGAAAGAGAGAGGGCGATGACGAGAAAGAGAGAGGGCGATGACGAGAAAGGGCGATGACGAGAAAGGGCGATGACGAGAAAGAGAGAGGGGCGATGACGAGAAAGAGAGAGGGCGATGACGAGAAAGAGAGAGGGCGATGACGAGAAAGAGAGAGGGCGATGACGAGAAAGAGAGAGGGCGATGACGAGAAAGAGAGAGGGCGATGACGAGAAAGAGAGAGGGGCGATGACGAGAAAGAGAGAGGGGCGATGACGAGAAAGAGAGAGGGGCGATGACGAGAAAGAGAGAGGGGCGATGACGAGAAAGAGAGAGGGGCGATGACGAGAAAGAGAGAGGGCGATGACGAGAAAGAGAGAGGGGCGATGACGAGAAAGAGAGAGGGCGATGACGAGAAAGAGAGAGGGCGATGACTAGAGAGGGCGATGACGAGAAAGAGAGAGGGCGATGACTAGAAAGGGCGATGACGAGAAAGAGAGAATGGAAACAAACATGAAGCCACCTAAAGATTAACTTGAGACCCAAAACATCAGTGTTCCTCTTTTGGCCCTGAGGTTGTTGGAAACCTTTTACAATCTAATTTGAACCCCCCCTCCCTTAGCGATATCAGTTCACCATACCATCACTGATGAGACACGTGTCACACAGTATACACTGACAGAGACAGACAGGCCAACAGCACTCATTTCATTGCTTGGGTTAGTTAATACACTGTATATCCCCCTTCTCTATATGAATATTTCAGCCTGGGTTAGGGCTGCAGGTTGAGGGCTGAGGGGGTGGAGGGTGGAGTGGGGAGCAGGGGTTAGGTCTGAGGGGCCGGGGAGTGAAGAGTTGTCCATTAGAACCCGTCCAGGTGGTTCATATTGTTGGCCCTGTTATGTATCTCTTCTAGAAAGTTCTCCAGCTGTTCTATCAGCACCCGCTTCTTGAACCTGAATAGAAGAGAACAGAACATGGTCACTGATACAGAACAGAATACAGTAAAATAGAACATGGTCACTGGTATAGAAGTAGAACAGAATACGGTAAAATAGAACATGGTCGCTGGTATAGAAGTAGAACAGAATACGGTAAAATAGAACATGGTCGCTGGTAGAGAAGTAGAACAGAATACGGTAAAATAGAACATGGTCGCTGGTAGAGAAGTAGAACAGAATACGGTAAAATAGAACATGGTCGCCGGTAGAGAAGTAGAAGACAGATATACAGGACGGAGAGTCTTGTTGAACATCATTCCTGATCTTTCTTATAAATCTCTCAGATATACCACAGACACTTCAGAACAAACTTCCTTTAGATTGTTTTGGGACGATCTGTTGTTCCATGTAGTGAATCTGTTATTCAATGCGTTTGTATGGGCTAAAAGCAGTAAGGCCAAAAAATGATTTTTTCAAATGATTTTTTTAATATATATATTTTTGATACTTCAAGGGGTCTTAAAAATGTAAAATCAAATAGCCAAATGATCATTGGTATGACCTTAAAACAATTCCATATAGTTTAGTAGACCACCACCCCCCCCCCCCCCCCGGCGTAGACAGGGCTTCGACACTAACGGGTTAAAAACTGGCAGCCAGACAGGAATACAAAGAGTTCCCAGCTGATGGTGTTCTAGTTTGACTCAGTCTATTTAGAAACTTGTGTTCCTCACCTGGCAGCCTCTTTTATAATGTTCTGGAGGAATATCAACCGGGTGTCAAAACTTCCTTGGATCTGCTTCAGGAAATAGAAGATCTTTTCATAGTCTATAAAAAAAAACAGGAGAGAGAGAAGGGAAGAGTCAAGCACAGTGAGAACTTTCCATTCAGGGATTTCAGACCAGACATCATTGGTAGGCTATGAGACTAGGTCTAAAGGGTAATGATTGGACACAGAGTCAGTGAAGTGAATGACTACTATCCCACAGCCAGTCTATAGACATACAGGCCACAGATGAATGACTATCACACAGCCAGTCTATAGACATACAGGCCACAGATGAATGACTATCACACAGCCAGTCTATAGACATACCAGGCCACAGATTAATGACTACTATCACACAGCCAGTCTATAGACATACAGGCCACAGATTAATGACTATCACACAGCCAGTCTATAGACATACCAGGCCACAGATTAATGACTACTATCACACAGCCAGTCTATAGACATACAGGCCACAGATTAATGACTACTATCACACAGCCAGTCTATAGACATACAGGCCACAGATTAATGACTACTATCACACAACCAGTCTATAGACATACAGGCCACAGATTAATGACTACTATCACACAGCCAGTCTATAGACATACAGGCCACAGATTAATGACTACTATCACATAGCCAGTCTATAGACATACAGGCCACAGATGAATGACTGACACAGGCCACAGATGAATGACTATCCCACAGCCAGTCTATAGACATACAGGCCACAGATTAATGACTACTATCACACAACCAGTCTATAGACATACAGGCCACAGATTAATGACTACTATCCCACAGCCAGTCTATAGACATACAGGCCACAGATGAATGACTATCCTACAGCCAGTCTATAGACATACAGGCCACAGATGAATGACTATCCCACAGCCAGTCTATAGACATACAGGCCACAGATGAATGACTATCACACAGCCAGTCTATAGACATACCAGGCCACAGATTAATGACTACTATCACACAGCCAGTCTATAGACATACAGGCCACAGATTAATGACTACTATCACACAGCCAGTCTATAGACATACAGGCCACAGATTAATGACTACTATCACATAGCCAGTCTATAGACATACAGGCCACAGATGAATGACTGACACAGGCCACAGATGAATGACTATCCCACAGCCAGTCTATAGACATACAGGCCACAGATTAATGACTACTATCACACAGCCAGTCTATAGACATACAGGCCACAGATGAATGACTACTATCACACAGCCAGTCTATAGACATACAGGCCACAGATTAATGACTACTATCACACAACCAGTCTATAGACATACAGGCCACAGATGAATGACTACTATCACACAGCCAGTCTATAGACATACAGGCCACAGATTAATGACTACTATCCCACAGCCAGTCTATAGACATACAGGCCACAGATGAATGACTACTATCCCACAGCCAGTCTATAGACATACAGGCCACAGATGAATGACTATCCCACAGCCAGTCTATAGACATACAGGCCACAGATGAATGACTATCACACAGCCAGTCTATAGACATACAGGCCACAGATGAATGACTACTATCACACAGCCAGTCTATAGACATACAGGCCACAGATTAATGACTACTATCACACAACCAGTCTATAGACATACAGGCCACAGATTAATGACTACTATCACACAACCAGTCTATAGACATACAGGCCACAGATTAATGACTACTATCCCACAGCCAGTCTATAGACATACAGGCCACAGATTAATGACTACTATCACACAGCCAGTCTATAGACATACAGGCCACAGATGAATGACTATCCCACAGCCAGTCTATAGACATACAGGCCACAGATTAATGACTATCACACAGCCAGTCTATAGACATACCAGGCCACAGATTAATGACTACTATCACACAGCCAGTCTATAGACATACAGGCCACAGATTAATGACTACTATCACACAGCCAGTCTATACACATACAGGCCACAGATTAATGACTACTATCACACAACCAGTCTATAGACATACAGGCCACAGATTAATGACTACTATCACACAGCCAGTCTATAGACATACAGGCCACAGATTAATGACTATCACACAGCCAGTCTATAGACATACAGGCCACAGATTAATGACTATCACACAGCCAGTCTATAGACATACAGGCCACAGATGAATGACTGACACAGACCACAGATGAATGACTATCACACAGCCCTCAAGACCAGTGTTTTGCAACCCTGGTCCTCCAGCCCCCTCTCCAACCCTGGTCCTCCAGTCCCCTCACCAACCCTGGTCCTCCAGTCCCCTCACCAACCCTGGTCCTCCAGCCCCCTCACCAACCCTGGTCCTCCAGTCCCCTCACCAACCCTGGTCCTCCAGTCCCCTCACCAACCCTGGTCCTCCAGCCTCCTCACCAACCCTGGTCCTCCAGTCCCCTCACCAACCCTGGTCCTCCAGCCCCCTCACCAACCCTGGTCCTCCAGCCTCCTCACCAACCCTGGTCCTCCAGCCCCCTCACCAACCCTGGTCCTCCAGTCCCCTCACCAACCCTGGTCCTCCAGTCCCCTCACCAACCCTGGTCCTCCAGTCCCCTCACCAACCCTGGTCCTCCAGCCTCCTCACCAACCCTGGTCCTCCAGTCCCCAAACCAACCCTGGTCCTCCAGCCCCCTCACCAACCCTGGTCCTCCAGTCCCCTCACCAACCCTGGTCCTCCAGCCCCCTCACCAACCCTGGTCCTCCAGTCCCCTCACCAACCCTGGTCCTCCAGCCTCCTCACCAACCCTGGTCCTCCAGTCCCCAAACCAACCCTGGTCCTCCAGCCCCCTCACCAACCCTGGTCCTCCAGTCCCCTCAACAGAAGAATGTTTCATTGTAGCCCTGAACAAACACGCCTCATTCAGCTCATTGAGGGCTTGATGATTAGTTGACAAGTTGAATCAGATGTGCTTGTCCAGGGTTACAATAAATATGTGTACTGTTGGGGGGACTGGAGGACCAGGGTTGTTGAGGGGACTGGAGGACGAGGGTTGGTGTACTGCTCTAGACATACAGGCCACAGATTACACAGCCAGTCTCTAGACATACAGGCCACAGATTACACAGCCAGTCTCTAGACATACAGGTCACAGATTACACAGCCAGTCTCTAGACATACAGGCCACAGATTACACAGCCAGTCTCTAGACATACAGGTCACAGATTACACAGCCAGTCTCTAGACATACAGGCCACAGATTACACAGCCAGTCTCTAGACATACAGGTCACAGATTACACAGCCAGTCTCCAGACATACAGGCCACAGATTACACAGCCAGTCTCTAGACATACAGGTCACAGATTACACAGCCAGTCTCTAGACATACAGGCCACAGATTACACAGCCAGTCTCTAGACATACAGGTCACAAATTACACAGCCAGTCTCCAGACATACAGGCCACAGATTACACAGCCAGTCTCTAGACATACAGGTCACAGATTACACAGCCAGTCTCTAGACATACAGGCCACAGATTACACAGCCAGTCTCTAGACATACAGGTCACAGATTACACAGCCAGTCTCCAGACATACAGGCCACAGATTACACAGCCAGTCTCCAGACATACAGGCCACAGATTACACAGCCAGTCTCCAGACATACAGGCCACAGATTACACAGCCAGTCTCTAGACATACAGGCCACAGATTACACAGCCAGTCTCTAGACATACAGGCCACAGATTACACAGCCAGTCTCCAGACATACAGGCCACAGATTACACAGCCAGTCTCTAGACATACAGGCCACAGATTACACAGCCAGTCTCTGGAAACATCTGGACCAGGACCAATCGCTTCACCATAAAATAACAATTACATTTAAGTTAAGTTGTTGGGGAAAAGTGAGGCAACTTCCTCTGGTTGCCGTGGCAGAGTGTGGGCATGGCGGCCCCTGGTTACGTACGTCTCCCGGGTTTCCGTATCTCCTTGGTGATGAGGGCTCGTAGTTCGGTGTTGACCTCCAGACTCTCGCTGTTCATCACCTTCTTCAGTTCCCCGGGGGAGGGGTACCGGGCCGGGCGCTGCTCCTCCACCACACCCCCCGTCTCTCCTCCATCCTCACTGCCCTCTGAGTGCTCCACCTCCCTGGGAAGCCCGTTCTCCTCCTCAGTGTCCCCATCAGCATCATCCTCCATGCGGTTCTCTAGAAGGGTTCCAGAGAGGATCTCTCCTGGTTGGACCGTTGTCCCGGTCTCACACGTCTCTGGGTTGTAGAGGTTCCCAAACACAGCCTCTGAGTCTGACTCACTCTGGTCGCTCTCTGTGGGGGGAGGGGGGGTCAGGGACCGTATTTCATAACTAACATTACTAACTAAAATACTGTCACTTTCTTTTACAGACTCAGCACTTCAAATATTTGTGTTTTAACACACAGGTGCACTGACAACAATGGCACCAGAGCTTGTGTGAGTGAGTATCTCACCAGCGAGGGGGGGTCTGAAGGGGCTGGCTGCAGGGCTGACGGGGGGCGAATAGGCTCTGCCGGGGCGCAGTAGAGGAGACATGCACCGCCGTCTCTTAGGACACCCACCCCCGATCCCGTGCATGTTGGAGTCACTCCCCGGGCGCTTGCCCTTGTTCTGGGGACCCGTCACAAACTCATCGGCCTCGTCAATCATCATCCCCTAGAGAAACAGCAATAGAAGACAGGATGAACAAACGTACTATACAACTTCACTGTGCATTGTTACAGCCAAACCAACGGACATTTGTCCAGGAATGTGTCGACTCATAACAGCCATCAATTAGGGATGTTTTCAAAACAAATACAGAGTTTGTGAGGTTTTGACCAGCTGATTTCAGATACTCCTAAGTGGAAGAGAATGGTAGTGAGGGTGATTTCAGATACTCCTAAGTGGAAGAGAATGGTAGTGAGGGTGATTTCAGATACTCCTAAGTGGAAGAGAATGGTAGTGAGGGTGATTTCAGATACTCCTAAGTGGAAGAGAATGGTAGTGAGGGTGATTTCAGATACTCCTAAGTGGAAGAGAATGGTAGTGAGGGTGATTTCAGATACTCCTAAGTGGAGGAGAATGGTAGTGAGGGTGATTTCAGATACTCCTAAGTGGAAGAGAATGGTAGTGAGGGTGATTTCAGATACTCCTAAGTGGAAGAGAATGGTAGTGAGGGTGATTTCAGATACTCCTAAGTGGAAGAGAATGGTAGTGAGGGTGATTTCAGATACTCCTAGGTGGAAGAGAATGGTAGTGAGGGTGATTTCAGATACTCCTAAGTGGAAGAGAATGGTAGTGAGGCTGATTTCAGATACTCCTAAGTGGAAGAGAATGGTAGTGAGGCTGATTTCTGATACTCCTAAGTGGAAGAGAATGGTAGTGAGGCTGATTTCAGATACTCCTAAGTGGAAGAGAATGGTAGTGAGGGTGATTTCAGATACTCCTAAGTTGAAGAGAATGGTAGTGAGGGTGATTTCAGATACTCCTAAGTGGAAGAGGATGGTAGTGAGGGTGATTTCTGATACTCCTACAAGTGGAAGAGAATGGTAGTGAGGGTGATTTCAGATACTCCTAGGTGGAAGAGAATGGTAGTGAGGGTGATTTCAGATACTCCTAAGTTGAAGAGAATGGTAGTGAGGGTGATTTCAGATACTCCTAAGTGGAAGAGGATGGTAGTGAGGGTGATTTCTGATACTCCTACAAGTGGAAGAGAATGGTAGTGAGGGTGATTTCTGATACTCCTAAGTGGAAGAGAATGGTAGTGAGGGTGATTTCAGATACTCCTAAGTGGAAGAGAATGGTAGTGAGGGTGATTTCAGATACTCCTAAGTGGAAGAGAATGGTAGTGAGGCTGATTTCTGATACTCCTAAGTGGAAGAGAATGGTAGTGAGGCTGATTTCTGATACTCCTAAGTGGAAGAGAATGGTAGTGAGGCTGATTTCTGATACTCCTAAGTGGAAGAGAATGGTAGTGAGGGTGATTTCTGATACTCCTAAGTGGAAGAGAATGGTAGTGAGGGTGATTTCAGTTACTCCTAAGTGGAAGAGAATGGTAGTGAGGGTGATTTCAGATACTCCTAAGTGGAAGAGAATGGTAGTGAGGGTGATTTCAGATACTCCTAAGTGGAAGAGAATGGTAGTGAGGGTGATTTCAGATACTCCTAAGTGGAAGAGAATGGTAGTGAGGGTGATTTCAGATACTCCTAAGTGGAAGAGAATGGTAGTGAGGGTGATTTCTGATACTCCTAAGTGGAAGAGAATGGTAGTGAGGCTGATTTCTGATACTCCTAAGTGGAAGAGAATGGTAGTGAGGGTGATTTCTGATACTCCTAAGTGGAAGAGAATGGTAGTGAGGGTGATTTCTACCTTCTTGTCCAGTTTGAAGGGGTTCCCGAAGGTGTGCAGGCGTTTGGGCTGTTCAGGGTCTGCGTCTCTGAGGGGTTGGGGAAGGGCTTTGAGGAAGTCCTGGTAGTTCCCCATCTGGGCGATGGGCACACTGTGCAGCTGGTCTGGACAGACAGGAGGACACAGGAAGACTTGGGCTCAAATTCAGTCTTAGTCTCGTCCTTAACAACAACAAAAAACTGGTAGCGAGAATAATTCAACGCAAATTACAGTTCATTCTGGAACTGAATCACACACACACACACACACACACACACACACACACACACACACACACACACACACACACACACACACACACACACCTGTGTCCTGTCCTCGGAGCAGACAGGTGGTGCTGAGCAGGTTCCTCCTCATGCGGCTCAGCTGATCCAGGAGGTGCATTCTGGGAATGTCGTAGGCGTTCCGGAAACCCTGAGGTTTCAGACTCTACACAGGGAACAGGACAGAAGAGCTGGTATTGTCACAGTAGATCAGAAAAGCAACACAATGAGGTTGTATTATATGAAACGGTACTACGGTAAGTCAGGGGGGGTAGTATCATATGAAACGGTACTACGGTAAGTCAGGGGGGGTAGTATTATATGAAACGGTACTACGGTAAGTCAGGGGGGGTAGTATCATATGAAACGGTACTACGGTAAGTCAGGGGGGGTAGTATCATATGAAACGGTACTACGGTAAGTCAGGGGGGGGTAGTATCATATGAAACGGTACTACGGTAAGTTAGGGGGGGTAGTAACATATGAAACGGTACTACGGTAAGTTAGGGGGGGTAGTATCATATGAAACGGTACTACGGTAAGTTAGGGGGGGTAGTATCATATGAAACGGTACTACGGTAAGTTAGGGGGGGTAGTAACATATGAAACGGTACTACGGTAAGTTAGGGGGGGTAGTAACATATGAAACGGTACTACGGTAAGTTAGGGGGGGTAGTATCATATGAAACGGTACTACGGTAAGTTAGGGGGGGTAGTATCATATGAAACGGTACTACGGTAAGTCAGGGGGGGGTAGTATCATATGAAACGGTACTACGGTAAGTTAGGGGGGGTAGTATCATATGAAACGGTACTACGGTAAGTCAGGGGGGGTAGTATCATATGAAACGGTACTACGGTAAGTTAGGGGGGTAGTAACATATGAAACGGTACTACGGTAAGTCAGGGGGGGTAGTATCATATGAAACGGTACTACGGTAAGTTAGGGGGGGGGGTAGTATCATATGAAACGGTACTACGGTAAGTCAGGGGGGGTAGTATCATATGAAACGGTACTACGGTAAGTCAGGGGGGGTAGTATCATATGAAACGGTACTACGGTAAGTTAGGGGGGGTAGTATCATATGAAACGGTACTACGGTAAGTCAGGGGGGGGGGGGGTAGTATCATATGAAACGGTACTACGGTAAGTCAGGGGAGGGGGGGTAGTATCATATGAAACGGTACTACGGTAAGTCAGGGGGGGGGGGGTAGTATCATATGAAACGGTACTACGGTAAGTCAGGGGGGGGGGGGGGGGTAGTATCATATGAAACGGTACTACGGTAAGTCAGGGGGGTAGTATCATATGAAACGGTACTACGGTAAGTCAGGGGGGGTAGTATTATATGAAACGGTACTACGGTAAGTTAGGGGGGGGGTAGTATCATATGAAACGGTACTACGGTAAGTCAGGGGGGGTAGTATCATATGAAACGGTACTACGGTAAGTCAGGGGGGGGTAGTATCATATGAAACGGTACTACGGTAAGTCAGGGGGGGTAGTATTATATGAAACGGTACTACGGTAAGTTAGGGGGGGGGGGTAGTATCATATGAAACGGTACTACGGTAAGTCAGGGGAGGTAGTATCATATGAAACGGTACTACGGTAAGTCATGGGGGGGTAGTATCATATGAAACGGTACTACAGTAAGTCAGGGGGGGGTAGTATCATATGAAACGGTACTACGGTAAGTCAGGGGGGGTAGTATCATATGAAACGGTACTACGGTAAGTTAGGGGGGGGGTAGTATCATATGAAACGGTACTACGGTAAGTCAGGGGGGGGTAGTATCATATGAAACGGTACTACGGTAAGTTAGGGGGGGGGGGGGTAGTATCATATGAAACGGTACTACGGTAAGTCAGGGGGGGTAGTATCATATGAAACGGTACCACGGTAGGTCAGGGGGGGTAGTATCATATGAAACGGTACTACGGTAAGTCAGGGGGGGGTAGTATCATATGAAACGGTACTATGGTAAGTTAGGGGGGGGGGTAGTATCATATGAAACGGTACTACGGTAAGTCAGGGGGGGTAGTATCATATGAAACGGTACTACGCTAAGTCAGGGGGGGGGGTAGTATCATATGAAACGGTACTACGGTAAGTCAGGGGGGGGTAGTATCATATGAAACGGTACTACGGTAAGTTAGGGGGGGGTAGTATCATATGAAACGGTACTACGGTAAGTTAGGGGGGGGGTAGTATCATATGAAACGGTACTACAGTAAGTCAGGGGGGGGTAGTATCATATGAAACGGTACTACGGTAAGTCAGGGGGGGGTAGTATCATATGAAACGGTACTACGGTAAGTCAGGGGGGGTAGTATCATATGAAACGGTACTACGGTAAGTCAGGGGGGGTAGTATCATATGAAACGGTACTACGGTAAGTCAGGGGGGGTAGTATCATATGAAACGGTACTACGGTAAGTCAGGGGGGGTAGTATCATATGAAACGGTACTACGGTAAGTCAGGGGGGGTAGTATCATATGAAACGGTACTACGGTAAGTTAGGGGGGGGTAGTATCATATGAAACGGTACTACGGTAAGTTAGGGGGGGGTAGTATCATATGAAACGGTACTACGGTAAGTCAGGGGGGGGTAGTATCATATGAAACGGTACTACGGTAAGTTAGGGGGGGGTAGTATCATATGAAACGGTACTACGGTAAGTCAGGGGGGGTAGTATCATATGAAACGGTACTACAGTAAGTCAGGGGGGTAGTATCATATGAAACGGTACTACGGTAAGTCAGGGGGGGTAGTATCATATGAAACGGTACTACGGTAAGTCAGGGGGGGTAGTATCATATGAAACGGTACTACGGTAAGTCAGGGGGGGGTAGTATCATATGAAACGGTACTACGGTAAGTTAGGGGGGGTAGTATCATATGAAACGGTACTACGGTAAGTTAGGGGGGGGTAGTATCATATGAAACGGTACTACAGTAAGTCAGGGGGGGGTAGTATCATATGAAACGCTACTACGGTAAGTCAGGGGGGGGTAGTAACATATGAAACGGTACTACGGTAAGTCAGGGGGGGGTAGTATCATATGAAACGGTACTACGGTAAGTCAGGGGGGGGTAGTATCATATGAAACGGTACTACGGTAAGTCAGGGGGGTAGTATCATATGAAACGGTACTACGGTAAGTTAGGGGGGTAGTATCATATGAAACGGTACTACGGTAAGTTAGGGGGGGGGTAGTATCATATGAAACGGTACTACGGTAAGTTAGGGGGGGTAGTATCATATGAAACGGTACTACGGTAAGTTAGGGGGGGGTAGTATCATATGAAACGGTACTACGGTAAGTTAGGGGGGGTAGTATCATATGAAACGGTACTACGGTAAGTTAGGGGGGGGGTAGTATCATATGAAACGGTACTACGGTAAGTCAGGGGGGTAGTAACATATGAAACGGTACCACGGTAAGTCAGGGGGGGGTAGTATCATATGAAACGGTACTACGGTAAGTTAGGGGGGGGTAGTATCATATGAAACGGTACTACGCTAAGTCAGGGGGGGGGGGTAGTATCATATGAAACGGTACTACGGTAAGTCAGGGGGGGGTAGTATCATATGAAACGGTACTACGGTAAGTTAGGGGGGGTAGTATCATATGAAACGGTACTACGGTAAGTCAGGGGGGGGTAGTATCATATGAAACGGTACTACGGTAAGTCAGGGGGGGGTAGTATCATATGAAACGGTACTACGGTAAGTCAGGGGGGGTAGTATCATATGAAACGGTACTACGGTAAGTCAGGGGGGGTAGTATCATATGAAACGGTACTACGGTAAGTTAGGGGGGGGTAGTATCATATGAAACGGTACTACGGTAAGTTAGGGGGGGGTAGTATCATATGAAACGGTACTACGGTAAGTTAGGGGGTGGTAGTATCATATGAAACGGTACTACGGTAAGTCAGGGGGGGGTAGTATCATATGAAACGGTACTACGGTAAGTCAGGGGGGGTAGTATCATATGAAACGGTACTACGGTAAGTCAGGGGGGGTAGTATCATATGAAACGGTACTACGCTAAGTCAGGGGGGTAGTATCATATGAAACGGTACCACGGTAAGTCAGGGGGGGTAGTATCATATGAAACGGTACTACGGTAAGTCAGGGGGGGTAGTATCATATGAAACGGTACTACGGTAAGTCAGGGGGTAGTATCATATGAAACGGTACGTCAGGGGGGGTAGTATCATATGAAACGGTACCACGGTAAGTCAGGGGGGGTAGTATCATATGAAACGGTACCACGGTAAGTCAGGGGGGTAGTATCATATGAAACGGTACTACGGTAAGTCAGGGGGGGGGGGTAGTATCATATGAAACGGTACTACGGTAAGTCAGGGGGGGTAGTATCATATGAAACGGTACTACGGTAAGTCAGGGGGGGTAGTATCATATGAAACGGTACTACGGTAAGTCAGGGGGGGGGTAGTATCATATGAAACGGTACTACGGTAAGTCAGGGGGGGTAGTATCATATGAAACGGTACTACGGTAAGTCAGGGGGGGTAGTATCATATGAAACGGTACTACGGTAAGTCAGGGGGGGGTAGTATCATATGAAACGGTACTACGGTAAGTTAGGGGGGGGGGTAGTATCATATGAAACGGTACTACGGTAAGTCAGGGGGGGTAGTATCATATGAAACGGTACTACGCTAAGTCAGGGGGGGGGGTAGTATCATATGAAACGGTACTACGGTAAGTCAGGGGGGGTAGTATCATATGAAACGGTACTAGGGTAAGTTAGGGGGGGGTAGTATCATATGAAACGGTACTACGGTAAGTTAGGGGGGGGTAGTATCATATGAAACGGTACTACAGTAAGTCAGGGGGGTAGTAACATATGAAACGGTACTACGGTAAGTCAGGGGGGGTAGTATCATATGAAACGGTACTACGGTAAGTTAGGGGGGGGTAGTATCATATGAAACGGTACTACGGTAAGTCAGGGGGGGGTAGTATCATATGAAACGGTACTACGGTAAGTTAGGGGGGGGTAGTATCATATGAAACGGTACTACGGTAAGTCAGGGGGGGGTAGTATCATATGAAACGGTACTACGGTAAGTCAGGGGGGGGTAGTATCATATGAAACGGTACTACGGTAAGTCAGGGGGGGGTAGTATCATATGAAACGGTACTACGGTAAGTCAGGGGGGGGTAGTATCATATGAAACGGTACTACGGTAAGTCAGGGGGGGGTAGTATCATATGAAACGGTACTACGGTAAGTCGGGGGGGGTAGTATCATATGAAACGGTACTACAGTAAGTCAGGGGGGGGGGGTAGTATCATATGAAACGGTACTACGGTAAGTCGGGGGGGGTAGTATCATATGAAACGGTACTACAGTAAGTCAGGGGGTAGTAACATATGAAACGGTACTACGGTAAGTCAGGGGGGGGAGGTATCATATGACACGGTACTACGGTAAGTTAGGGGGGGGTAGTATCATATGAAACGGTACTACGGTAAGTCAGGGGGGGGAGGTATCATATGACACGGTACTACGGTAAGTTAGGGGGGGGTAGTATCATATGAAACGGTACTACGGTAAGTTAGGGGGGGGTAGTATCATATGAAACGGTACTACGGTAAGTTAGGGGGGGGTAGTATCATATGAAACGGTACTACGGTAAGTCAGGGGGGGGTAGTATCATATGAAACGGTACTACGGTAAGTTAGGGGGGGGTAGTATCATATGAAACGGTACTACGGTAAGTTAGGGGGGGGTAGTATCATATGAAACGGTACTACGGTAAGTCAGGGGGGGGTAGTATCATATGAAACGGTACTACGGTAAGTTAGGGGGGGGTAGTATCATATGAAACGGTACTACGGTAAGTTAGGGGGGTAGTATCATATGAAACGGTACTACAGTAAGTCAGGGGGGTAGTATCATATGACACGGTACTACGGTAAGTCAGGGGGGGTAGTATCATATGAAACGGTACTACGGTAAGTCAGGGGGGGGTAGTATCATATGAAACGGTACTACAGTAAGTCAGGGGGGTAGTATCATATGAAACGGTACTACGGTAAGTCAGGGGGGGGTAGTATCATATGAAACGGTACTACGGTAAGTTAGGGGGGGGGGTAGTATCATATGAAACGGTACTACGGTAAGTCAGGGGGGGTTAGTATCATATGAAACGGTACTACAGTAAGTCAGGGGGGGGTAGTATCATATGAAACGGTACTACGGTAAGTTAGGGGGGGGTAGTATCATATGAAACGGTACTACGGTAAGTCAGGGGGGGGTAGTATCATATGAAACGGTACTACGGTAAGTTAGGGGGGGGTAGTATCATATGAAACGGTACTACGCTAAGTCAGGGGGGGGGGTAGTATCATATGAAACGGTACTACGGTAAGTTAGGGGGGGGTAGTATCATATAAAACGGTACTACGGTAAGTCAGGGGGGGGTAGTATCATATGAAACGGTACTACGGTAAGTTAGGGGGGGGTAGTATCATATGAAACGGTACTACGCTAAGTCAGGGGGGGGGGGTAGTATCATATGAAACGGTACTACGGTAAGTCAGGGGGGGGTAGTATCATATGAAACGGTACTACGGTAAGTTAGGGGGGGTAGTATCATATGAAACGGTACTACGGTAAGTCAGGGGGGGGTAGTATCATATGAAACGGTACTACGGTAAGTCAGGGGGGGGTAGTATCATATGAAACGGTACTACGGTAAGTCAGGGGGGGGTAGTATCATATGAAACGGTACTACGGTAAGTCAGGGGGGGTAGTATCATATGAAACGGTACTACGGTAAGTCAGGGGGGGTAGTATCATATGAAACGGTACTACGGTAAGTCAGGGGGGGTAGTATCATATGAAACGGTACTACGGTAAGTTAGGGGGGGGTAGTATCATTCGAAACGGTACTACGGTAAGTCAGGGGGGGGGGGGGGGGTAGTATCATATGAAACGGTACCACGGTAAGTCAGGGGGGGTAGTATCATATGAAACGGTACTACGGTAAGTCAGGGGGGGTAGTATCATATGAAACGGTACTACGGTAAGTTAGGGGGGGGTAGTATCATATGAAACGGTACTACGGTAAGTCAGGGGGGGTAGTATCATATGAAACGGTACTACGGTAAGTTAGGGGGGGGTAGTATCATATGAAACGGTACTACGGTAAGTCAGGGGGGGGTAGTATCATATGAAACGGTACTACGGTAAGTCAGGGGGGGTAGTATCATATGAAACGGTACTACGGTAAGTTAGGGGGTGGTAGTATCATATGAAACGGTACTACGGTAAGTCAGGGGGGGGTAGTATCATATGAAACGGTACTACGGTAAGTCAGGGGGGGGTAGTATCATATGAAACGGTACTACGGTAAGTCAGGGGGGGTAGTATCATATGAAACGGTACTACGGTAAGTCAGGGGGGGTAGTATCATATGAAACGGTACTACGGTAAGTCAGGGGGGGTAGTATCATATGAAACGGTACTACGGTAAGTCAGGGGGGGTAGTATCATATGAAACGGTACTACGGTAAGTCAGGGGGGGTAGTATCATATGAAACGGTACTACGGTAAGTCAGGGGGGGGTAGTATCATATGAAACGGTACTACAGTAAGTCAGGGGGGGGTGGGTAGTATCATATGAAACGGTACTACGGTAAGTCAGGGGGGGTGGGTAGTATCATATGAAACGGTACTACGGTAAGTCAGGGGGGGTAGTATCATATGAAACGGTACTACGGTAAGTCAGGGGGGGGGGGGTAGTATCATATGAAACGGTACTACAGTAAGTTAGGGGGGGGGTAGTATCATATGAAACGGTACTACGGTAAGTCAGGGGGGGTAGTATCATATGAAACGGTACTACGGTAAGTTAGGGGGGGGGTAGTATCATATGAAACGGTACTACGGTAAGTTAGGGGGGGTAGTATCATATGAAACGGTACTACGGTAAGTCAGGGGGGGTAGTATCATATGAAACGGTACTACGGTAAGTCAGGGGGGGTAGTATCATATGAAACGGTACTACGGTAAGTCAGGGGGGGTAGTAACATATGAAACGGTACTACGGTAAGTCAGGGGGGGTAGTATCATATGAAACGGTACTACGGTAAGTCAGGGGGGGTAGTATCATATGAAACGGTACTACGATAAGTCAGGGGGGGTAGTATCATATGAAACGGTACTACGGTAAGTCAGGGGGGGGTAGAATCACATGAAACGGTACTACGGTAAGTCAGGGGGGGTAGTATTATATGAAACGGTACTACGGTAAGTCAGGGGGGGTAGTATTATATGAAACGGTACTACGGTAAGTCAGGGGGGTAGTATTATATGAAACAGTACTACGGTAAGTTAGGGGGGGGGTAGTAACATATGAAACGGTACTACGGTAAGTTAGGGGGGTAGAATCATATGAAACGGTACTACAGTAAGTCAGGGGGGGTAGTATTATATGAAACGGTACTACGGTAAGTCAGGGGGGGTAGTATTATATGAAACGGTACTACGGTAAGTCAGGGGGGGTAGTATCATATGAAACGGTACTACGGTAAGTCAGGGGGGTAGTATTATATGAAACGGTACTACGGTAAGTCAGGGGGGGGTAGTATCATATGAAACGGTACCACGGTAAGTCAGGGGGGGTTGTATCATATGAAACGGTACCACGGTAAGTCAGGGGGGGTAGTATCATATGAAACGGTACTACGGTAAGTCAGGGGGGGTAGTATCATATGAAACGGTACTACGGTAAGTCAGGGGGGGGTAGTATCATATGAAACGGTACTACGGTAAGTCAGGGGGGGTAGTATCATATGAAACGGTACTACGGTAAGTCAGGGGGGGGGGTAGTATCACATGAAACGGTACTACGGTAAGTCAGGGGGGGGGGGTAGTATCACATGAAACGGTACTACGGTAAGTCAGGGGGGGTAGTATCATATGAAACGGTACTACGGTAAGTCAGGGGGGGTAGTATCATATGAAACGGTACCACGGTAAGTCAGGGGGGGTTGTATCATATGAAACGGTACCACGGTAAGTCAGGGGGGGTAGTATCATATGAAACGGTACTACGGTAAGTCAGGGGGGGTAGTATCATATGAAACGGTACTACGGTAAGTCAGGGGGGGTAGTATCATATGAAACGGTACCACGGTAAGTTAGGGGGGGGGGTAGTATCATATGAAACGGTACTACGGTAAGTCAGGGGGGGGGGTAGTATCATATGAAACGGTACTACGGTAAGTCAGGGGGGGGTAGTATCATATGAAACGGTACTACGGTAAGTCAGGGGGGGTAGTATCATATGAAACGGTACTACGGTAAGTTAGGGGGGGGGGGTAGTATCATATGAAACGGTACCACGGTAAGTCAGGGGGGGGTAGTATCATATGAAACGGTACTACGGTAAGTTAGGGGGGGGGTAGTATCATATGAAACGGTACTACGGTAAGTTAGGGGGGGGGGTAGTAACATATGAAACGGTACTAGGGTAAGTCAGGGGGGGTAGTATCATATGAAACGGTACTACGGTAAGTCAGGGGGGGGTAGTATCATATGAAACGGTACTACGGTAAGTCAGGGGGGGTAGTATCATATGAAACGGTACTACGGTAAGTTAGGTGGGGGGGTAGTAACATATGAAACGGTACTACGGTAAGTTAGGGGGGGGGTAGTAACATATGAAACGGTACTACGGTAAGTTAGGGGGGGGGGGGTAGTATCATATGAAACGGTACTACGGTAAGTCAGGGGGGGTAGTATCATATGAAACGGTACTACGGTAAGTCAGGGGGGGGTAGTATCATATGAAACGGTACTACGGTAAGTCAGGGGGGGTAGTATCATATGAAACGGTACTACGGTAAGTCAGGGGGGGTAGTATCATATGAAACGGTACTACGGTAAGTTAGGGGGGGTAGTATCATATGAAACGGTACTACGGTAAGTCAGGGGGGGGTAGTATCATATGAAACGGTACCACGGTAAGTCAGGGGGGGTAGAATCATATGAAACGGTACTACGGTAAGTTAGGGGGGGGTAGTATCATATGAAACGGTACTACGGTAAGTCAGGGGGGGTAGTATCATATGAAACGGTACTACGGTAAGTCAGGGGGGGTAGTATCATATGAAACGGTACTACGGTAAGTCAGGGGGGGTAGTATCATATGAAACGGTACTACGGTAAGTCAGGGGGGGGTAGTATCATATGAAACGGTACTACGGTAAGTCAGGGGGGGTAGTATCATATGAAACGGTACTACGGTAAGTCAGGGGGGGTAGTATCATATGAAACGGTACTACGGTAAGTCAGGGGGGGTAGTATTATATGAAACGGTACTACGGTAAGTCAGGGGGGGTAGTATCATATGAAACGGTACTACGGTAAGTCAGGGGGGGTAGTATCATATGAAACGGTACTACGGTAAGTCAGGGGGGGGGTAGTATCATATGAAACGGTACTATGGTAAGTCAGGGGGGGGTAGTATCATATGAAACGGTACTACGGTAAGTCAGGGGGGTAGTATCATATGAAACGGTACTACGGTAAGTCAGGGGGGGGGTAGTATCATATGAAACGGTACTATGGTAAGTCAGGGGGGGGTAGTATCATATGAAACGGTACCACGGTAAGTCAGGGGGGTAGTATCATATGAAACGGTACTACGGTAAGTCAGGGGGGGGAGGTATCATATGACACGGTACTACGGTAAGTCGGGGGTATCATATGAAACGGTACTACAGTAAGTCAGGGGGGGGTGGGTAGTATCATATGAAACGGTACTACGGTAAGTCGGGGGGGGGGGGATCCATATGAAACGGTACGGGTTTTCTAAAAAGTTGGTATCATAACGATTTGGTGCTGTCGTACTACCTTGGTACTGGTGTATAGTGCAACATGATTACACGTACACATACAAATATATAACAGTAACGTATACATCTGATCCACTTTACACTATCCAGAGAATCATGGCTGATCTACACAGTATCTCTATGTGAACATCTCTAGAGATAACATGACGTCTTCGTCCTCAAGCATCACAGCTACGGGCTGTTCAGTGTTGCTGACCTTGTTGAGAGGAGCCAGCTGAAAGCCAGAGAACTCTTTAGAGTTGAGCTCCAGGGGCAGGGCGGCCGTCTCTCCTGTGATGCTGGCCAGAAGCTGAGTGAAGTCTCTGCGCTGGGCCAGGGAGATGTCCCCACCGCGGTCACGCACCTTGATGCCACCCTCCGCTACCACCTTCTTAGCTACGGATGCGATCAGCCGCTCGTACTCGATCTTGGTCTGAGGAGAAGATACACGGATGGTTATGGAAGGAAGAGTGCATGGAAACCAAGACAGTATGCACTCAGAAACAACACACACACACGCACGGACAAACGGGACAGAGACGGGACAGAGACGCACAGACGGGACAGAGACGCACAGACGGGACAGAGACGCACAGACGGGACAGAGACGCACAGACGGGACAGAGACGCACAGACGGGACAGAGACGCACAGACGGGACAGAGACTGGACAGAGACGCACAGACGGGACAGAGACGCACAGACGGGACAGAGACGCACAGACGGGACAGAGACGCACAGACGGGACAGAGACGCACAGACGGGACAGAGACGCACAGACGGGACAGAGACGCACAGACGGGACAGAGGCGCACAGACGGGACAGAGACGCACAGACGGGACAGAGACGCACAGACGGGACAGAGACGCACAGACGGGACAGAGACGCACAGACGGGACAGAGACGCACAGACGGGACAGAGACGCACAGAGACGCACAGACGGGACAGAGACGCACAGACGGGACAGAGACGCACAGACGGGACAGAGACGCACAGACGGGACAGAGACGCACAGACGGGACAGAGACGCACAGACGGGACAGAGACACACAGACGGGACAGAGACACACAGACGGGACAGAGACACACAGACGGGACAGAGACACACAGACGGGACAGAGACGGGACAGAGACGGGACAGAGACACACAGACGGGACAGAGACACACAGACGGGACAGAGACGCACAGACGGGACAGAGACGCACAGACGGGACAGAGACGGGACAGAGACGCACAGACGGGACAGAGATGCACAGACAGGACAGAGACGGGACAGAGACGCACAGACGGGACAGAGACGCACAGACGGGACAGAGACGCACAGACGGGACAGAGACGCACAGACGGGACAGAGACGCACAGACGGGACAGAGACGCACAGACGGGACAGAGACGCACAGACAGGACAGAGACGCAAGGACACACACACACAGACAGACAGACTACCTGCTGGCTGAGCTTCTTGAGGTAGGACACACACAGACAGACAGACTACCTGCTGGCTGAGCTTCTTGAGGTAGGACACCACACAGACGGGACAGAGACGGGACAGAGACACACAGACGGGACAGACAGACTACCTGCTGGCTGAGCTTCTTGAGGTAGGACACCACACAGACGGGACAGAGACGGGACAGACAGACTACCTGCTGGCTGAGCTTCTTGAGGTAGGACACACACAGAGACAGACAGACTACCTGCTGGCTGAGCTTCTTGAGGTAGGACACCACACTGTAACTCAGACCATACTCCATGTTGTCGGCCAGGAGGTTAGGAGCTCCCATGATTCTTAGCGCCTTCCGGAGGGACTGCAGAAGAGTAGAGAAGGCATCATTAAGACCACACATTGCAACCAAAATACATAACGATGTCACCTAACTCCACGTTAGCGTCTAACGGTGGAAGTCAGGGGGGGGGAGTAGTACACAGCGTTGTACGAGATCTTCAGTTTCTTGGCAATTTCTCGCATGGAATAGCCTTCATTTCACAGAACAAGAATAGACTGACTGAGTTTCAGAAGAAAGGTCTTTGTTTCTGGCCATTTTGAGCCTGTAATCGAACCCACAAATGCTGATGCTCCAGATACTCAACTAGTCCAAAGAAGGCCAGTTTTATTGCTTCTTTAATCAGAACAACAGCTTTCAGCTGTGCTAACATAATTGCAAAAGGGTTTTCTAATGATCAATTAGCCTTTTAAAATGATCAACTTGGATTAGCTAACACAATGTGCCATTGGAACACAGGAGTGATGGTTGCTGATAATGGGCCTCTGTACGCCTATGTAGATATGTCATTAAAAAAAAGTTTTTTTAATACAAAACAATCTGCCGTTTCCAGCTACATTAGTAATTTACAACGTCTATACTGTATTTCTGATCAATTTGATATTATTTTAAATCAACATTTTTTTTTGCTTTTCTTTCAAAAACAAGTACATTTCTAAGTGACCCCAAACTTTTGAACGGTAGTGTATGTATGTAAATATTGATATTTTTCCTCAGGATTTTCGAAATTCTCTCGTGACCTTTTTTGGGAACCTCTGAATTAGCCCCTACACCATCTATCATTTTCACTCCCTCAGCTTTGGGAGACTTGTGCATATGGCGTAGGTTGAACGTGATCATGTAACCGGGAGGGCCGAGGGGCTGGTTTGACATTCAGACGTTGACTTACCCCAATGTAATACGGAGGCATGGTCTTCAGGTAGTTCTCAAATGACTGACGCCATTTAATGGTCGGCTTGAACTTGTGCACCCGGATCAAGTCATCTGCAACAAATACAGAGCAGGCTTTAGAAGAGGTAGAGTGGGACCACTATGGCCAGAGACATGAATTATCATATTACCAGGTGATTTACATATTGAATGTATTTGAGTATTTGCTTTGCTTTATCTGGGTCAGGTCGCAGTTGTAAATGAGAACTTGTTCTCAACTAGCCTACCTGGTGAAATAAAGGTGAAATAAAAAATAAAAATGTGTGTATGCTGGCTTCACAAAATGATTTTCCATGTAAATGGACAATAAAGCATATTGTATCATAACCACTACTGCCCTCTGCTGGCTTGGTGGGGCAACGTGGTGCACTACATTAGGGCTCATGAGGACAGGGATGCCTTTCTAGACACAAGGGCAGGGGCCCAGTTTCCCTGAACCATCTAAAAGGCTAAGTTCATTGTGAGAACCTTCGTAGTAGCGTCGTTAAATCTCTGAGCTGTTACCCAAAACGATTGTTAATAAAGTTGCACTTGAAAACACTCGTTACTTCCTGATTGCCTCAGACCACTCGGAGAACAGCTAAGTGCTTCGTTAGATGTTTGTTTCGCTCTCCCTTCCGCGTCACTTTATATAAACGAGATCTCCTCTAAAAACTGACTAAATATGTTTATCAGTCTCTCTGTGACCATCGATAATTTCTCAACAAAGTTCAATAAAAAAAATACCAACGTTACCGTTTTTGGCAAATTGTTACAAACAAGTGAAAGATTAAAAGAGGATTAAAATGGAAAAAACCGAGAGGACTGCGTTAAAATCAAATACAGTATAGCCTACATAGAACTATATCTTTAAAATCACATTGAAATCTATTTCATGTTCATTAAATTGAGTTTTATTTTGGCCAAATGTTAGGCTACTGTCAGAAATGTTTGCCTCAATATATTTAATGTGTAAAAACATGTGTAATAATGTGCCAAATCTTGATTCAAAGTATTATTATAGAGCAGTAGAATAAGCCGTCTCAATATTTTCAGCCATCGGTGACAAATCTCTCTCTAGGATGCTGATCCGTCGTCTGTATTGTGGACTGATGTTAAGGTCGGATTTGAACGGAGAAAACGGATCAAATAGAGCAGCGCTGGCTTCATTTCAATCCTCAACGACGCACTTAGCGACACATGCCTCAATGACGCCTCAACGACGCTCTTAGCGATCGCACTCTGTGCGTTGCGTTTTTTTGGGGGGGGAAAATGCACGTTACATCTTTGGCTGTTGAAGGAACGATGCATCGTTTAAAAACCGTCGTAACCCTAAGATCCATCGCTATCGGGAAACTGGGGCCCTGGGCTCTCCAACCCTGTTCCTAGAGATACACCCTCCTGTAGGTTTTCACTCCAACCCCAGTTGTAACTAACCTGATCCATCTTTATCAACCAGGTATGTATTAGAATCAGGTGCTCTAGATTAGGGTTGGAGTGAAAAACCTACAGGACAGCATCTCTCCGGGAAGAGCATTGGAGAACTATTCTCTAAAGAATTTGGATGGGTCTTACCAAGTAGATCAGAGGCAGCAGAACAGGGTAGTTAGAGAATTAGGACGGGTCTTACCAAGTAGATCAGAGGCAGCAGAACCGCGTAGTTAGAGAATTAGGACGAGGCCCAGGTCTTACCCAGTAGATCAGAGGCAGCAGAACCGCGTAGTTAGAGTATTAGGACAGGGCCCAGGTCTTACCAAGTAGATCAGAGACAGCAGAACCGCGTAGTTAGAGTATTAGGACAGGGCCCAGGTCTTACCAAGTAGAGGCAGTACAACAGGGTAGTTAGAGAATTAGGACGAGGCCCAGGTCTTACCCAGTAGAGGCAGTACAACAGGGTAGTTAGAGAATTAGGACGAGGCCCAGGTCTTACCCAGTAGAGGCAGTACAACAGGGTAGTTAGCGTATTAGGACGAGGCCCAGGGCTTACCCAGTAGAGGCAGTACAACAGGGTAGTTAGCGTATTAGGACAGGGCCCAGGTCTTACCCAGTAGAGGCAGTACAACAGGGTAGTTAGCGTATTAGGACAGGGCCCAGGTCTTACCCAGTAGAGGCAGTACAACAGGGTAGTTGTAGGGCATGACGAAGAGGTTGACACAGTTGAGAGCCGTGCTGGCCTTCAGGTAGCCAAAGGGCTGGCCCAGGTCACTGTACTTGGCACTGTTACTTACAAACACCTAGAGGATGAGGGAGGGGAACTGAGTGAGAGAACAAACAAACAAGTACACCTTCTGTTGTATTGGTGTTGTGTATGGTGTGTCGTGTGTATTAATGTGTGTTGTGTAGTACTGGGTGTGTAGTGTAGTACGGGGTGTGTAGTTTAGTGTAGTACAGTGTTATGTTGTGTAGTACTGGGTGTGTAGTGTAGTACGGGGTGTGTAGTTTAGTGTAGTACAGTGTTATGTTGTGTAGTACTGGGTGTGTAGTGTAGTTCTGGGTGTGTAGTGTAGTACGGGGTGTGTAGTGTAGTACAGTGTTATGTTGTGTAGTACTGGGTGTGTAGTTTAGTGTAGTACAGTGTTATGTTGTGTAGTACTGGGTGTGTAGTGTAGTACTGGGTGTGTAGTGTAGTACTGTATTATGTTGTGTAGTACTGGGTGTGTAGTTTAGTACTGTGTTATGTTGTGTAGTGCTGTGTGTGTAATACTGGGTGTGTAGTACTGTGTGTAGTATAGTACTGTGTGTAGTATAGTGTGTAGTACTGGGTGTGTAGTATAGTACTGTGTGTAGTATAGTGTGTAGTACTGGGTGTGTAGTATAGTACTGTATTACGTTGTGTAGTACTGGGTGTGTAGTGTAGTACTGTGTTATGTTGTGTAGTGCTGTGTGTGTAGTACTGGGTGTGTAGTGTAGTACTGGGTGTAGTATAGTATGTAGTACTGGGTGTGTAGTGTAGTACTGTGTGTAGTACTGGGTGTGTAGTGTAGTGCTGGGTGTGTAGTGTAGTGCTGTGTGTAGTATAGTGTGTAGTACTGGGTGTGTAGTACTGGGTGTGTAGTGTAGTACTGGGTGTAGTATAGTATGTAGTACTGGGTGTGTAGTGTAGTACTGGGTGTAGTACTGGGTGTGTAGTGTAGTGCTGGGTGTGTAGTGTAGTGCTGTATGTAGTATAGTGTGTAGTACTGGGTGTGTGTAGTGTAGTACTGGGTGTGTAGTGTAGTGCTGGGTGTGTAGTGTAGTGTAGTGCTGTGTGTAGTATAGTAGTACTGTGTTACGTTGTGTAGTACTGGGTGTGTGTAGTGTATCACGTTGTGTACCTGCCAGCAGGTGTGAGGGGACTTCCTCTCCAGGATGTACTGTGTGAGAGGTGAAGGCTCCAGCTCGTACTTGTCAAAGGGAACCTTGTCAATCACCATGGGCTCCGAGTCCAGGCAGGAGAAACGCACGTGGGGGTGGGCCGAGCGAGGGGGCTGGGAGAGGGGGGGAGGGACACAGGAACATCAGAGAAAAACACACCAGCATGCACAAACACGAGCGTGTCAGACAGAGACACTCTCTTACCAGGGTGGGGGAGTTGGTGTCGGGCCAGAAGCCTTCAGGAATGGGCCAGTGTCCGATGGGCACACCAGTCTTGGGGTTGGGTCGTACGTAGATCAGCTTGTGGCAGCAGTGCCAGGACTGGGGGCCGGGCTTCAGGATCTCATCTGGACAGACAAATTAATGTGTGAAATAGAGGGAGGGGCTAGAGGAAGGTGCGTAGGAAGGGCTAGAGGAAGGGGGGGGGGGGGGGGGGGCACATGCGGCCTGCGAGACATTTACAACAACAAACATATTATAGTTCTAGTCTTGTCTCATCGCTGCAACTCCCGTACGGACTCGGGAGAGGCGAAGGTCGAGAACCGTGCGTCCTCCGAAACACGACCCAACCAAGACGCACTGCTGCTTGACACAATGCCCGCTTAACCCGGAAGCCAGCCGCACCAATGTGTCCGAGGAAACACAGCACACCTGGTGACCGTGTCAGCGTGCACTGCGCCCGGCCCGCCACAGGAGTCGCCAGAGCGCGACGGGACAAAGAAATCTTGGCCTGCCAAACGCTCTCCTAACCCGGATGACGCTGGGCCAATTGTGCGCCTCCTCATGGGTCTCCCAGTCACTGCCAGCTGCGTCACAGCCTGGGATCGAACTCGGGTCTGTAGTTATGCCTCTAGCACTGTGATGCAGTGCCTTAGAGCGTTGCACCACTCGGGAGGCCCCCGTAAATTGATTTTAAAAAACAATTGGTCCCCTAAAAAATGCAGCCCACCGTTGAATTTAAAAATCCCGATGTGGCCTCGAGCCAAAAAGTTTGCCAACCCCTGGGCTAGAGGCTAGGGGGACGCGCGTATGGAGAAGGTAGAGGCTAGGGGGACAGTGTGTAGGGAGGCGGTAGAGGCTAGGGGGACAGTGTGTAGGGAGGCGGTAGAGGCTAGGGGGACAGTGTGTAGGGAGGCGGTAGAGGCTAGGGGGACAGTGTGTAGGGAGGCGGTAGAGGCTAGGGGGACAGTGTGTAGGGAGGCGGTAGAGGCTAGGGGGACATGTGTAGGGAGGCGGTAGAGGCTAGGGGGACAGTGTGTAGGGAGGCGGTAGAGGCTAGGGGGACAGTGCGTAGGGAGGCGGTAGAGGCTAGGGGGACATGTGTAGGGAGGCGGTAGAGGCTAGGGGGACAGTGCGTAGGGAGGCGGTAGAGGCTAGGGGGACAGTGCGTAGGGAGGCGGTAGAGGCTAGGGGGACAGTGCGTAGGGAGGGGGTAGAGGCTAGGGGGACAGTGCGTAGGGAGGGGGTAGAGGCTAGGGGGACAGTGCGTAGGGAGGCGGTAGAGGCTAGGGGGACAGTGCGTAGGGAGGCGGTAGAGGCTAGGGGGACATGTGTAGGGAGGCGGTAGAGGCTAGGGGGACAGTGTGTAGGGAGGCGGTAGAGGCTAGGGGGACAGTGTGTAGGGAGGCGGTAGAGGCTAGGGGGACAGTGTGTAGGGAGGCGGTAGAGGCTAGGGGGACATGTGTAGGGAGGCGGTAGAGGCTAGGGGGACATGTGTAGGGAGGCGGTAGAGGCTAGGGGGACAGTGTGTAGGGAGGCGGTAGAGGCTAGGGGGACAGTGTGTAGGGAGGCGGTAGAGGCTAGGGGGACATGTGTAGGGAGGCGGTAGAGGCTAGGGGGACAGTGTGTAGGGAGGCGGTAGAGGCTAGGGGGACAGTGTGTAGGGAGGCGGTAGAGGCTAGGGGGACATGTGTAGGGAGGCGGTAGAGGCTAGGGGGACAGTGTGTAGGGAGGCGGTAGAGGCTAGGGGGACAGTGTGTAGGGAGGCGGTAGAGGCTAGGGGGACAGTGTGTAGGGAGGCGGTAGAGGCTTGGGGGACAGTGCGTAGGGAGGCGGTAGAGGCTAGGGGGACAGTGTGTAGGGAGGCGGTAGAGGCTAGGGGGACATGTGTAGGGAGGCGGTAGAGGCTAGGGGGACAGTGTGTAGGGAGGCGGTAGAGGCTAGGGGGACATGTGTAGGGAGGCGGTAGAGGCTAGGGGGACAGTGTGTAGGGAGGCGGTAGAGGCTAGGGGGACAGTGTGTAGGGAGGCGGTAGAGGCTAGGGGGACAGTGTGTAGGGAGGCGGTAGAGGCTAGGGGGACATGTGTAGGGAGGCGGTAGAGGCTAGGGGGACATGTGTAGGGAGGCGGTAGAGGCTAGGGGGACAGTGTGTAGGGAGGCGGTAGAGGCTAGGGGGACAGTGTGTAGGGAGGCGGTAGAGGCTAGGGGGACAGTGTGTAGGGAGGCGGTAGAGGCTAGGGGGACATGTGTAGGGAGGCGGTAGAGGCTAGGGGGACAGTGTGTAGGGAGGCGGTAGAGGCTAGGGGGACAGTGTGTAGGGAGGCGGTAGAGGCTAGGGGGACATGTGTAGGGAGGCGGTAGAGGCTAGGGGGACAGTGTGTAGGGAGGCGGTAGAGGCTAGGGGGACATGTGTAGGGAGGCGGTAGAGGCTAGGGGGACATGTGTAGGGAGGCGGTAGAGGCTAGGGGGACAGTGTGTAGGGAGGCGGTAGAGGCTAGGGGGACAGTGTGTAGGGAGGCGGTAGAGGCTAGGGGGACAGTGTGTAGGGAGGCGGTAGAGGCTAGGGGGACAGTGTGTAGGGAGGCGGTAGAGGCTAGGGGGACAATGTGTAGGGAGGCGGTAGAGGCTAGGGGGACATTAAAGGACTGTCTCTCACCCTCTCCAGGAGGGGGGTCCGGGCCCGTCTTCTCAAAGTTGATGACCACTCCACTCTGGATCTTCTGCAGTAGAGACTCCAGACACTGGTTCAACATGCGCTGGGAGAACACACTATAGGAGCGACCTAGGAGACAAGCACTCTTACATTAGATTACACTCACCCACTGTTCAACAAGACACACACACACACACCCCCTCAATAGCCAAAGCCATTGTGTGTAGTCTCTAAATCAGCAGTAATGGGCAGTATGTAGAGTCCCAGTAGCAACAGCATGTAGAGTCCCAGTAGTAGCAGTATGTAGAGTCCCAGTAGTAGCAGTATGTAGAGTCCCAGTAGTAGCAGCATGTAGAGTCCCAGTAGTAGCAGCATGTAGAGTCCCAGTAGTAGCAGCATGTAGAGTCCCAGTAGTAGCAGCATGTAGAGTCCCAGTAGTAGCAGCATGTAGAGTCCCAGTAGTAGCAGCATGTAGAGTCCCAGTAGTAGCAGCATGTAGAGTCCCAGTAGTAGCAGCATGTAGAGTCCCAGTAGTAGCAGCATGTAGAGTCCCAGTAGTAGCAGCATGTAGAGTCCCAGTAGTAGCAGCATGTAGAGTCCCAGTAGTAGTAGCAGCATGTAGAGTCCCAGTAGCAGCAGCATGTAGAGTCCCAGTAGTAGCAGTATGTAGAGTCCCAGTAGTAGCAGCATGTAGAGTCCCAGTAGTAGCAGCATGTAGAGTCCCAGTAGTAGCAGTATGTAGAGTCCCAGTAGTAGTAGCAGCATGTAGAGTCCCAGTAGTAGTAGCAGCATGTAGAGTCCCAGTAGTAGCAGCATGTAGAGTCCCAGTAGTAGCAGCATGTAGAGTCCCAGTAGTAGTAGCATGTAGAGTCCCAGTAGTAGTAGCATGTAGAGTCCCAGTAGTAGTAGCATGTAGAGTCCCAGTAGTAGCAGCATGTAGAGTCCCAGTAGTAGCAGCATGTAGAGTCCCAGTAGTAGCAGCATGTAGAGTCCCAGTAGTAGCAGCATGTAGAGTCCCAGTAGTAGCAGCATGTAGAGTCCCAGTAGTAGCAGCATGTAGAGTCCCAGTAGCAGCAGCATGTAGAGTCCCAGTAGCAGCAGCATGTAGAGTCCCAGTAGTAGCAGTATGTAGAGTCCCAGTAGTAGCAGCATGTAGAGTCCCAGTAGTAGCAGTATGTAGAGTCCCAGTAGTAGCAGCATGTAGAGTCCCAGTAGCAGCAGCATGTAGAGTCCCAGTAGTAGCAGTATGTAGAGTCCCAGTAGTAGCAGCATGTAGAGTCCCAGTAGTAGCAGCATGTAGAGTCCCAGTAGCAGCAGCATGTAGAGTCCCAGTAGTAGGTAGCAGCATGTAGAGTCCCAGTAGCAGCAGCATGTAGAGTCCCAGTAGTAGCAGCATGTAGAGTCCCAGTAGTAGCAGCATGTAGAGTCCCAGTAGTAGCAGCATGTAGAGTCCCAGTAGTAGCAGCATGTAGAGTCCCAGTAGCAGCAGCATGTAGAGTCCCAGTAGTAGGTAGCAGCATGTAGAGTCCCAGTAGCAGCAGCATGTAGAGTCCCAGTAGTAGTAGCATGTAGAGTCCCAGTAGTAGCAGCATGTAGAGTCCCAGTAGCAGCAGCATGTAGAGTCCCAGTAGTAGCAGCATGTAGAGTCCCAGTAGTAGCAGCATGTAGAGTCCCAGTAGTAGCAGCATGTAGAGTCCCAGTAGTAGTAGCAGTATGTAGAGTCCCAGTAGTAGTAGCAGTATGTAGAGTCCCAGTAGTAGCAGCATGTAGAGTCCCAGTAGTAGTAGCAGTATGTAGAGTCCCAGTAGCAGCAGCATGTAGAGTCCCAGTAGTAGCAGCATGTAGAGTCCCAGTAGCAGCAGCATGTAGAGTCCCAGTAGTAGGTAGCAGCATGTAGAGTCCCAGTAGTAGCAGCAGCATGTAGAGTCCCAGTAGTAGCAGCATGTAGAGTCCCAGTAGCAGCATGTAGAGTCCCAGTAGTAGCAGCATGTAGAGTCCCAGTAGTAGCAGCATGTAGAGTCCCAGTAGTAGCAGCATGTAGAGTCCCAGTAGTAGTAGCATGTATAATCCCAGTAGTAGCAGCATGTAGAGTCCCAGTAGTAGGTAGCAGCATGTAGAGTCCCAGTAGTAGCAGCAGCATGTAGAGTCCCAGTAGTAGCAGCATGTAGAGTCCCAGTAGTAGTAGCATGTATAATCCCAGTAGTAGCAGCATGTATAATCCCAGTAGTAGCAGCATGTAGAGTCCCAGTAGCAGCAGCATGTAGAGTCCCAGTAGTAGCAGCATGTAGAGTCCCAGTAGTAGCAGCATGTAGAGTCCCAGTAGTAGCAGCATGTAGAGTCCCAGTAGTAGCAGCATGTAGAGTCCCAGTAGTAGCAGCATGTAGAGTCCCAGTAGTAGTAGCAGTATGTAGAGTCCCAGTAGCAGCAGCATGTAGAGTCCCAGTAGTAGCAGCATGTAGAGTCCCAGTAGCAGCAGCATGTAGAGTCCCAGTAGTAGGTAGCAGCATGTAGAGTCCCAGTAGTAGCAGCAGCATGTAGAGTCCCAGTAGTAGCAGCATGTAGAGTCCCAGTAGCAGCATGTAGAGTCCCAGTAGTAGCAGCATGTAGAGTCCCAGTAGTAGCAGCATGTAGAGTCCCAGTAGTAGCAGCATGTAGAGTCCCAGTAGTAGTAGCATGTATAATCCCAGTAGTAGCAGCATGTAGAGTCCCAGTAGTAGGTAGCAGCATGTAGAGTCCCAGTAGTAGCAGCAGCATGTAGAGTCCCAGTAGTAGCAGCATGTAGAGTCCCAGTAGTAGTAGCATGTATAATCCCAGTAGTAGCAGCATGTATAATCCCAGTAGTAGCAGCATGTAGAGGCCCAGTAGCAGCAGCATGTAGAGTCCCAGTAGTAGCAGCATGTAGAGTCCCAGTAGTAGCAGCATGTAGAGTCCCAGTAGTAGCAGCATGTAGAGTCCCAGTAGTAGCAGCATGTAGAGTCCCAGTAGTAGCAGCATGTAGAGTCCCAGTAGTAGCAGCATGTAGAGTCCCAGTAGCAGCAGCATGTAGAGTCCCAGTAGCAGCAGCATGTAGAGTCCCAGTAGCAGCAGCATGTAGAGTCCCAGTAGTAGCAGCATGTAGAGTCCCAGTAGTAGCAGCATGTAGAGTCCCAGTAGTAGCAGCATGTAGAGTCCCAGTAGTAGCAGCATGTAGAGTCCCAGTAGTAGCAGCATGTAGAGTCCCAGTAGTAGCAGCATGTAGAGTCCCAGTAGTAGCAGCATGTAGAGTCCCAGTAGTAGCAGCATGTAGAGTCCCAGTAGTAGCAGCATGTAGAGTCCCAGTAGTAGCAGCATGTAGAGTCCCAGTAGTAGCAGCATGTAGAGTCCCAGTAGTAGCAGCATGTAGAGTCCCAGTAGTAGCAGCATGTAGAGTCCCAGTAGTAGCAGCATGTAGAGTCCCAGTAGTAGCAGCATGTAGAGTCCCAGTAGTAGCAGCATGTAGAGTCCCAGTAGTAGCAGCATGTAGAGTCCCAGTAGTAGCAGCATGTAGAGTCCCAGTAGCAGCAGCATGTAGAGTCCCAGTAGTAGCAGTATGTAGAGTCCCAGTAGTAGCAGCATGTAGAGTCCCAGTAGTAGCAGTATGTAGAGTCCCAGTAGTAGCAGCATGTAGAGTCCCAGTAGCAGCAGCATGTAGAGTCCCAGTAGTAGCAGTATGTAGAGTCCCAGTAGTAGCAGCATGTAGAGTCCCAGTAGTAGCAGCATGTAGAGTCCCAGTAGCAGCAGCATGTAGAGTCCCAGTAGCAGCAGCATGTAGAGTCCCAGTAGCAGCAGCATGTAGAGTCCCAGTAGTAGCAGCATGTAGAGTCCCAGTAGTAGCAGCATGTAGAGTCCCAGTAGTAGCAGCATGTAGAGTCCCAGTAGTAGCAGCATGTAGAGTCCCAGTAGTAGCAGCATGTAGAGTCCCAGTAGTAGCAGCATGTAGAGTCCCAGTAGCAGCAGCATGTAGAGTCCCAGTAGTAGGTAGCAGCATGTAGAGTCCCAGTAGCAGCAGCATGTAGAGTCCCAGTAGTAGTAGCATGTAGAGTCCCAGTAGTAGCAGCATGTAGAGTCCCAGTAGCAGCAGCATGTAGAGTCCCAGTAGTAGGTAGCAGCATGTAGAGTCCCAGTAGTAGCAGCAGCATGTAGAGTCCCAGTAGTAGCAGCATGTAGAGTCCCAGTAGTAGCAGCATGTAGAGTCCCAGTAGTAGCAGCATGTAGAGTCCCAGTAGTAGTAGCAGTATGTAGAGTCCCAGTAGCAGCAGCATGTAGAGTCCCAGTAGTAGCAGCATGTAGAGTCCCAGTAGTAGTAGCAGTATGTAGAGTCCCAGTAGCAGCAGCATGTAGAGTCCCAGTAGTAGCAGCATGTAGAGTCCCAGTAGCAGCAGCATGTAGAGTCCCAGTAGTAGGTAGCAGCATGTAGAGTCCCAGTAGTAGCAGCAGCATGTAGAGTCCCAGTAGTAGCAGCATGTAGAGTCCCAGTAGCAGCATGTAGAGTCCCAGTAGTAGCAGCATGTAGAGTCCCAGTAGTAGCAGCATGTAGAGTCCCAGTAGTAGCAGCATTTAGAGTCCCAGTAGTAGTAGCATGTATAATCCCAGTAGTAGCAGCATGTAGAGTCCCAGTAGTAGGTAGCAGCATGTAGAGTCCCAGTAGTAGCAGCAGCATGTAGAGTCCCAGTAGTAGCAGCATGTAGAGTCCCAGTAGTAGCAGCATGTAGAGTCCCAGTAGTAGTAGCATGTATAATCCCAGTAGTAGCAGCATGTATAATCCCAGTAGTAGCAGCATGTAGAGTCCCAGTAGCAGCAGCATGTAGAGTCCCAGTAGTAGCAGCATGTAGAGTCCCAGTAGTAGCAGCATGTAGAGTCCCAGTAGTAGCAGCATGTAGAGTCCCAGTAGTAGCAGCATGTAGAGTCCCAGTAGTAGCAGCATGTAGAGTCCCAGTAGTAGTAGCAGTATGTAGAGTCCCAGTAGCAGCAGCATGTAGAGTCCCAGTAGTAGCAGCATGTAGAGTCCCAGTAGCAGCAGCATGTAGAGTCCCAGTAGTAGGTAGCAGCATGTAGAGTCCCAGTAGTAACAGCAGCATGTAGAGTCCCAGTAGTAGCAGCATGTAGAGTCCCAGTAGCAGCATGTAGAGTCCCAGTAGTAGCAGCATGTAGAGTCCCAGTAGTAGCAGCATGTAGAGTCCCAGTAGTAGCAGCATGTAGAGTCCCAGTAGTAGTAGCATGTATAATCCCAGTAGTAGCAGCATGTAGAGTCCCAGTAGTAGGTAGCAGCATGTAGAGTCCCAGTAGTAGCAGCAGCATGTAGAGTCCCAGTAGTAGCAGCAGCATGTAGAGTCCCAGTAGTAGCAGCATGTAGAGTCCCAGTAGTAGTAGCATGTATAATCCCAGTAGTAGCAGCATGTATAATCCCAGTAGTAGCAGCATGTAGAGTCCCAGTAGTAGCAGCATGTAGAGTCCCAGTAGTAGCAGCAGCATGTAGAGTCCCAGTAGTAGCAGCATGTAGAGTCCCAGTAGTAGTAGCATGTATAATCCCAGTAGTAGCAGCATGTATAATCCCAGTAGTAGCAGCATGTAGAGTCCCAGTAGTAGCAGCATGTAGAGTCCCAGTAGTAGCAGCATGTAGAGTCCCAGTAGTAGCAGCATGTAGAGTCCCAGTAGTAGCAGCATGTAGAGTCCCAGTAGCAGCAGCATGTAGAGTCCCAGTAGCAGCAGCATGTAGAGTCCCAGTAGTAGCAGTATGTAGAGTCCCAGTAGTAGCAGCATGTAGAGTCCCAGTAGTAGCAGTATGTAGAGTCCCAGTAGTAGCAGCATGTAGAGTCCCAGTAGCAGCAGCATGTAGAGTCCCAGTAGTAGCAGTATGTAGAGTCCCAGTAGTAGCAGCATGTAGAGTCCCAGTAGTAGCAGCATGTAGAGTCCCAGTAGCAGCAGCATGTAGAGTCCCAGTAGTAGGTAGCAGCATGTAGAGTCCCAGTAGCAGCAGCATGTAGAGTCCCAGTAGTAGCAGCATGTAGAGTCCCAGTAGTAGCAGCATGTAGAGTCCCAGTAGTAGCAGCATGTAGAGTCCCAGTAGTAGCAGCATGTAGAGTCCCAGTAGCAGCAGCATGTAGAGTCCCAGTAGTAGGTAGCAGCATGTAGAGTCCCAGTAGCAGCAGCATGTAGAGTCCCAGTAGTAGTAGCATGTAGAGTCCCAGTAGTAGCAGCATGTAGAGTCCCAGTAGCAGCAGCATGTAGAGTCCCAGTAGTAGCAGCATGTAGAGTCCCAGTAGTAGCAGCATGTAGAGTCCCAGTAGTAGCAGCATGTAGAGTCCCAGTAGTAGTAGCAGTATGTAGAGTCCCAGTAGTAGTAGCAGTATGTAGAGTCCCAGTAGTAGCAGCATGTAGAGTCCCAGTAGTAGTAGCAGTATGTAGAGTCCCAGTAGCAGCAGCATGTAGAGTCCCAGTAGTAGCAGCATGTAGAGTCCCAGTAGCAGCAGCATGTAGAGTCCCAGTAGTAGGTAGCAGCATGTAGAGTCCCAGTAGTAGCAGCAGCATGTAGAGTCCCAGTAGTAGCAGCATGTAGAGTCCCAGTAGCAGCATGTAGAGTCCCAGTAGTAGCAGCATGTAGAGTCCCAGTAGTAGCAGCATGTAGAGTCCCAGTAGTAGCAGCATGTAGAGTCCCAGTAGTAGTAGCATGTATAATCCCAGTAGTAGCAGCATGTAGAGTCCCAGTAGTAGGTAGCAGCATGTAGAGTCCCAGTAGTAGCAGCAGCATGTAGAGTCCCAGTAGTAGCAGCATGTAGAGTCCCAGTAGTAGTAGCATGTATAATCCCAGTAGTAGCAGCATGTATAATCCCAGTAGTAGCAGCATGTAGAGTCCCAGTAGCAGCAGCATGTAGAGTCCCAGTAGTAGCAGCATGTAGAGTCCCAGTAGTAGCAGCATGTAGAGTCCCAGTAGTAGCAGCATGTAGAGTCCCAGTAGTAGCAGCATGTAGAGTCCCAGTAGTAGCAGCATGTAGAGTCCCAGTAGTAGTAGCAGTATGTAGAGTCCCAGTAGCAGCAGCATGTAGAGTCCCAGTAGTAGCAGCATGTAGAGTCCCAGTAGCAGCAGCATGTAGAGTCCCAGTAGTAGGTAGCAGCATGTAGAGTCCCAGTAGTAGCAGCAGCATGTAGAGTCCCAGTAGTAGCAGCATGTAGAGTCCCAGTAGCAGCATGTAGAGTCCCAGTAGTAGCAGCATGTAGAGTCCCAGTAGTAGCAGCATGTAGAGTCCCAGTAGTAGCAGCATGTAGAGTCCCAGTAGTAGTAGCATGTATAATCCCAGTAGTAGCAGCATGTAGAGTCCCAGTAGTAGGTAGCAGCATGTAGAGTCCCAGTAGTAGCAGCAGCATGTAGAGTCCCAGTAGTAGCAGCATGTAGAGTCCCAGTAGTAGTAGCATGTATAATCCCAGTAGTAGCAGCATGTATAATCCCAGTAGTAGCAGCATGTAGAGGCCCAGTAGCAGCAGCATGTAGAGTCCCAGTAGTAGCAGCATGTAGAGTCCCAGTAGTAGCAGCATGTAGAGTCCCAGTAGTAGCAGCATGTAGAGTCCCAGTAGTAGCAGCATGTAGAGTCCCAGTAGTAGCAGCATGTAGAGTCCCAGTAGTAGCAGCATGTAGAGTCCCAGTAGCAGCAGCATGTAGAGTCCCAGTAGCAGCAGCATGTAGAGTCCCAGTAGCAGCAGCATGTAGAGTCCCAGTAGTAGCAGCATGTAGAGTCCCAGTAGTAGCAGCATGTAGAGTCCCAGTAGTAGCAGCATGTAGAGTCCCAGTAGTAGCAGCATGTAGAGTCCCAGTAGTAGCAGCATGTAGAGTCCCAGTAGTAGCAGCATGTAGAGTCCCAGTAGTAGCAGCATGTAGAGTCCCAGTAGTAGCAGCATGTAGAGTCCCAGTAGTAGCAGCATGTAGAGTCCCAGTAGTAGCAGCATGTAGAGTCCCAGTAGTAGCAGCATGTAGAGTCCCAGTAGTAGCAGCATGTAGAGTCCCAGTAGTAGCAGCATGTAGAGTCCCAGTAGTAGCAGCATGTAGAGTCCCAGTAGTAGCAGCATGTAGAGTCCCAGTAGTAGCAGCATGTAGAGTCCCAGTAGTAGCAGCATGTAGAGTCCCAGTAGTAGCAGCATGTAGAGTCCCAGTAGTAGCAGCATGTAGAGTCCCAGTAGCAGCAGCATGTAGAGTCCCAGTAGTAGCAGTATGTAGAGTCCCAGTAGTAGCAGCATGTAGAGTCCCAGTAGTAGCAGTATGTAGAGTCCCAGTAGTAGCAGCATGTAGAGTCCCAGTAGCAGCAGCATGTAGAGTCCCAGTAGTAGCAGTATGTAGAGTCCCAGTAGTAGCAGCATGTAGAGTCCCAGTAGTAGCAGCATGTAGAGTCCCAGTAGCAGCAGCATGTAGAGTCCCAGTAGCAGCAGCATGTAGAGTCCCAGTAGCAGCAGCATGTAGAGTCCCAGTAGTAGCAGCATGTAGAGTCCCAGTAGTAGCAGCATGTAGAGTCCCAGTAGTAGCAGCATGTAGAGTCCCAGTAGTAGCAGCATGTAGAGTCCCAGTAGTAGCAGCATGTAGAGTCCCAGTAGCAGCAGCATGTAGAGTCCCAGTAGTAGGTAGCAGCATGTAGAGTCCCAGTAGCAGCAGCATGTAGAGTCCCAGTAGTAGTAGCATGTAGAGTCCCAGTAGTAGCAGCATGTAGAGTCCCAGTAGCAGCAGCATGTAGAGTCCCAGTAGTAGGTAGCAGCATGTAGAGTCCCAGTAGTAGCAGCAGCATGTAGAGTCCCAGTAGTAGCAGCATGTAGAGTCCCAGTAGTAGCAGCATGTAGAGTCCCAGTAGTAGCAGCATGTAGAGTCCCAGTAGTAGTAGCAGTATGTAGAGTCCCAGTAGCAGCAGCATGTAGAGTCCCAGTAGTAGCAGCATGTAGAGTCCCAGTAGTAGTAGCAGTATGTAGAGTCCCAGTAGCAGCAGCATGTAGAGTCCCAGTAGTAGCAGCATGTAGAGTCCCAGTAGCAGCAGCATGTAGAGTCCCAGTAGTAGGTAGCAGCATGTAGAGTCCCAGTAGTAGCAGCAGCATGTAGAGTCCCAGTAGTAGCAGCATGTAGAGTCCCAGTAGCAGCAGCATGTAGAGTCCCAGTAGTAGCAGCATGTAGAGTCCCAGTAGTAGCAGCATGTAGAGTCCCAGTAGTAGCAGCATTTAGAGTCCCAGTAGTAGTAGCATGTATAATCCCAGTAGTAGCAGCATGTAGAGTCCCAGTAGTAGGTAGCAGCATGTAGAGTCCCAGTAGTAGCAGCAGCATGTAGAGTCCCAGTAGTAGCAGCATGTAGAGTCCCAGTAGTAGCAGCATGTAGAGTCCCAGTAGTAGTAGCATGTATAATCCCAGTAGTAGCAGCATGTATAATCCCAGTAGTAGCAGCATGTAGAGTCCCAGTAGCAGCAGCATGTAGAGTCCCAGTAGTAGCAGCATGTAGAGTCCCAGTAGTAGCAGCATGTAGAGTCCCAGTAGTAGCAGCATGTAGAGTCCCAGTAGTAGCAGCATGTAGAGTCCCAGTAGTAGTAGCAGTATGTAGAGTCCCAGTAGCAGCAGCATGTAGAGTCCCAGTAGTAGCAGCATGTAGAGTCCCAGTAGCAGCAGCATGTAGAGTCCCAGTAGTAGGTAGCAGCATGTAGAGTCCCAGTAGTAGCAGCAGCATGTAGAGTCCCAGTAGTAGCAGCATGTAGAGTCCCAGTAGCAGCATGTAGAGTCCCAGTAGTAGCAGCATGTAGAGTCCCAGTAGTAGCAGCATGTAGAGTCCCAGTAGTAGCAGCATGTAGAGTCCCAGTAGTAGTAGCATGTATAATCCCAGTAGTAGCAGCATGTAGAGTCCCAGTAGTAGGTAGCAGCATGTAGAGTCCCAGTAGTAGCAGCAGCATGTAGAGTCCCAGTAGTAGCAGCAGCATGTAGAGTCCCAGTAGTAGCAGCATGTAGAGTCCCAGTAGTAGTAGCATGTATAATCCCAGTAGTAGCAGCATGTATAATCCCAGTAGTAGCAGCATGTAGAGTCCCAGTAGTAGCAGCATGTAGAGTCCCAGTAGTAGCAGCATGTAGAGTCCCAGTAGTAGCAGCATGTAGAGTCCCAGTAGTAGCAGCATGTAGAGTCCCAGTAGTAGCAGCATGTAGAGTCCCAGTAGTAGCAGCATGTAGAGTCCCAGTAGTAGCAGCATGTAGTCCCAGTAGTAGCAGCATGTAGAGTCCCAGTAGCAGCAGCATGTAGAGTCCCAGTAGCAGCAGCATGTAGAGTCCCAGTAGTAGCAGCATGTAGAGTCCCAGTAGTAGCAGCATGTAGAGTCCCAGTAGTAGCAGCATGTAGAGTCCCAGTAGTAGCAGCATGTAGAGTCCCAGTAGTAGCAGCATGTAGAGTCCCAGTAGCAGCAGCATGTAGAGTCCCAGTAGCAGCAGCATGTAGAGTCCCAGTAGTAGCAGCATGTAGAGTCCCAGTAGTAGCAGCATGTAGAGTCCCAGTAGTAGCAGCATGTAGAGTCCCAGTAGTAGCAGCATGTAGAGTCCCAGTAGTAGCAGCATGTAGAGTCCCAGTAGTAGCAGCATGTAGAGTCCCAGTAGTAGCAGCATGTAGAGTCCCAGTAGTAGCAGCATGTAGAGTCCCAGTAGTAGGTAGCAGCATGTAGAGTCCCAGTAGTAGCAGCAGCATGTAGAGTCCCAGTAGTAGCAGTATGCAGAGTCCGAGTAGTAGTAGCATGTAGAGTCCCAGTAGTAGCAGCATGTAGATTTCCAGTAGTAGCAGCATGTAGAGTCCCAGTAGTAGTAGCAGTATGTAGAGTCCCAGTAGTAGCAGCATGTAGAGTCCCAGTAGTAGCAGCATGTAGAGTCCCAGTAGTAGCAGCATGTAGAGTCCCAGTAGTAGGTAGCAGCATGTAGAGTCCCAGTAGTAGCAGCATGTAGAGTCCCAGTAGTAGCAGTATGTAGAGTCCCAGTAGTAGCAGCATGTAGAGTCCCAGTAGTAGCAGCATGTAGAGTCCCAGTAGTAGCAGCATGTAGAGTCCCAGTAGTAGCAGCATGTAGAGTCCCAGTAGTAGCAGCATGTAGAGTCCCAGTAGTAGCAGCATGTAGAGTCCCAGTAGTAGCAGCATGTAGAGTCCCAGTAGTAGCAGTATGTAGAGTCCCAGTAGTAGTAGCAGCATGTAGATTCCCAGTAGCAGCAGCATGTAGAGTCCCAGTAGTAGCAGCATGTAGAGTCCCAGTAGTAGCAGTATGTAGAGTCCCAGTAGTAGTAGTAGCATGTAGAGTCCCAGTAGTAGCAGTATGTAGAGTCCCAGTAGTAGCAGCATGTAGAGTCCCAGTAGTAGCAGCATGTAGAGTCCCAGTAGTAGCAGCATGTAGAGTCCCAGTAGTAGCAGCATGTAGAGTCCCAGTAGTAGCAGCATGTAGAGTCCCAGTAGCAGCAGTATGTAGAGTCCCAGTAGTAGTAGCAGCATGTAGAGTCCCAGTAGTAGCAGCATGTAGAGTCCCAGTAGTAGCAGCATGTAGAGTCCCAGTAGTAGCAGTATGTAGAGTCCCAGTAGTAGCAGTATGTAGAGTCCCAGTAGTAGTAGCATGTATAATCCCAGTAGTAGCAGCATGTAGAGTCCCAGTAGTAGCTGCATGTAGAGTCCCAGTAGCAGTAGCATGTAGAGTCCCAGTAGTAGCAGCATGTAGAGTCCCAGTAGTAGCAGCATGTAGAGTCCCAGTAGTAGCAGCATGTAGAGTCCCAGTAGTAGCAGCATGTAGAGTCCCAGTAGTAGCAGCATGTAGAGTCCCAGTAGCAGTAGCATGTAGAGTCCCAGTAGTAGCAGCATGTAGAGTCCCAGTAGTAGTAGCATGTATAATCCCAGTAGTAGCAGCATGTAGAGTCCCAGTAGTAGCAGCATGTAGAGTCCCAGTAGTAGCAGCATGTAGAGTCCCAGTAGTAGCAGCATGTAGAGTCCCAGTAGTAGCAGCATGTAGAGTCCCAGTAGTAGCAGCATGTAGAGTCCCAGTAGTAGCAGCATGTAGAGTCCCAGTAGCAGCAGCATGTAGAGTCCCAGTAGTAGCAGCATGTAGAGTCCCAGTAGTAGCAGCATGTAGAGTCCCAGTAGTAGCAGCATGTAGAGTCCCAGTAGTAGCAGCATGTAGAGTCCCAGTAGTAGCAGCATGTAGAGTCCCAGTAGTAGCAGCATGTAGAGTCCCAGTAGTAGCAGCATGTAGAGTCCCAGTAGTAGCAGCATGTAGAGTCCCAGTAGCAGCAGCATGTAGAGTCCCAGTAGTAGCAGCATGTAGAGTCCCAGTAGTAGCAGCATGTAGAGTCCCAGTAGTAGCAGCATGTAGAGTCCCAGTAGTAGCAGCATGTAGAGTCCCAGTAGTAGCAGCATGTAGAGTCCCAGTAGTAGCAGCATGTAGAGTCCCAGTAGTAGCAGCATGTAGAGTCCCAGTAGTAGCAGCATGTAGAGTCCCAGTAGTAGCAGCATGTAGAGTCCCAGTAGTAGCAGCATGTAGAGTCCCAGTAGTAGCAGCATGTAGAGTCCCAGTAGTAGGTAGCAGCATGTAGAGTCCCAGTAGTAGCAGCAGCATGTAGAGTCCCAGTAGTAGCAGTATGCAGAGTCCGAGTAGTAGTAGCATGTAGAGTCCCAGTAGTAGCAGCATGTAGAATCCCAGTAGTAGCAGCATGTAGAGTCCCAGTAGTAGTAGCAGTATGTAGAGTCCCAGTAGTAGCAGCATGTAGAGTCCCAGTAGTAGCAGCATGTAGAGTCCCAGTAGTAGCAGCATGTAGAGTCCCAGTAGTAGGTAGCAGCATGTAGAGTCCCAGTAGTAGCAGCATGTAGAGTCCCAGTAGTAGCAGTATGTAGAGTCCCAGTAGTAGCAGCATGTAGAGTCCCAGTAGTAGCAGCATGTAGAGTCCCAGTAGTAGCAGCATGTAGAGTCCCAGTAGTAGCAGCATGTAGAGTCCCAGTAGTAGCAGCATGTAGAGTCCCAGTAGTAGCAGCAGCATGTAGAGTCCCAGTAGTAGCAGTATGCAGAGTCCGAGTAGTAGTAGCATGTAGAGTCCCAGTAGTAGCAGCATGTAGAATCCCAGTAGTAGCAGCATGTAGAGTCCCAGTAGTAGTAGCAGTATGTAGAGTCCCAGTAGTAGCAGCATGTAGAGTCCCAGTAGTAGCAGCATGTAGAGTCCCAGTAGTAGCAGCATGTAGAGTCCCAGTAGTAGGTAGCAGCATGTAGAGTCCCAGTAGTAGCAGCATGTAGAGTCCCAGTAGTAGCAGTATGTAGAGTCCCAGTAGTAGCAGCATGTAGAGTCCCAGTAGTAGCAGCATGTAGAGTCCCAGTAGTAGCAGCATGTAGAGTCCCAGTAGTAGCAGCATGTAGAGTCCCAGTAGTAGCAGCATGTAGAGTCCCAGTAGTAGCAGCATGTAGAGTCCCAGTAGTAGCAGTATGTAGAGTCCCAGTAGTAGTAGCAGCATGTAGAGTCCCAGTAGCAGCAGCATGTAGAGTCCCAGTAGTAGCAGCATGTAGAGTCCCAGTAGTAGTAGTAGCATGTAGAGTCCCAGTAGTAGTAGTAGCATGTAGAGTCCCAGTAGTAGCAGTATGTAGAGTCCCAGTAGTAGCAGCATGTAGAGTCCCAGTAGTAGCAGCATGTAGAGTCCCAGTAGTAGCAGCATGTAGAGTCCCAGTAGTAGCAGCATGTAGAGTCCCAGTAGTAGCAGCATGTAGAGTCCCAGTAGCAGCAGTATGTAGAGTCCCAGTAGTAGTAGCAGCATGTAGAGTCCCAGTAGTAGCAGCATGTAGAGTCCCAGTAGTAGCAGCATGTAGAGTCCCAGTAGTAGCAGTATGTAGAGTCCCAGTAGTAGTAGCATGTATAATCCCAGTAGTAGCAGCATGTAGAGTCCCAGTAGTAGCTGCATGTAGAGTCCCAGTAGCAGTAGCATGTAGAGTCCCAGTAGTAGCAGCATGTAGAGTCCCAGTAGTAGCAGCATGTAGAGTCCCAGTAGTAGCAGCATGTAGAGTCCCAGTAGTAGCAGCATGTAGAGTCCCAGTAGTAGCAGCATGTAGAGTCCCAGTAGCAGTAGCATGTAGAGTCCCAGTAGTAGCAGCATGTAGAGTCCCAGTAGTAGTAGCATGTATAATCCCAGTAGTAGCAGCATGTAGAGTCCCAGTAGTAGCTGCATGTAGAGTCCCAGTAGCAGTAGCATGTAGAGTCCCAGTAGTAGCAGCATGTAGAGTCCCAGTAGTAGCAGCATGTAGAGTCCCAGTAGTAGCAGCATGTAGAGTCCCAGTAGTAGCAGCATGTAGAGTCCCAGTAGCAGCAGCATGTAGAGTCCCAGTAGTAGCAGCATGTAGAGTCCCAGTAGCAGCAGCATGTAGAGTCCCAGTAGTAGCAGCATGTAGAGTCCCAGTAGTAGCTGCATGTAGAGTCCCAGTAGCAGTAGCATGTAGAGTCCCAGTAGTAGCAGCATGTAGAGTCCCAGTAGTAGCAGCATGTAGAGTCCCAGTAGTAGGTAGCATGTAGAGTCCCAGTAGTAGCAGCATGTAGAGTCCCAGTAGTAGCAGCATGTAGAGTCCCAGTAGCAGCAGCATGTAGAGTCCCAGTAGTAGCAGCATGTAGAGTCCCAGTAGCAGCAGCATGTAGAGTCCCAGTAGTAGCAGCATGTAGAGTCCCAGTAGTAGCAGCATGTAGAGTCCCAGTAGTAGCAGCATGTAGAGTCCCAGTAGTAGCAGCATGTAGAGTCCCAGTAGTAGCAGCATGTAGAGTCCCAGTAGTAGCAGCATGTAGAGTCCCAGTAGTAGCAGCATGTAGAGTCCCAGTAGTAGCAGCATGTAGAGTCCCAGTAGTAGCAGCATGTAGAGTCCCAGTAGCAGCAGCATGTAGAGTCCCAGTAGCAGTAGCATGTAGAGTCCCAGTAGTAGCAGCATGTAGAGTCCCAGTAGTAGCAGCATGTAGAGTCCCAGTAGCAGCAGCATGTAGAGTCCCAGTAGCAGTAGCATGTAGAGTCCCAGTAGTAGCAGCATGTAGAGTCCCAGTAGTAGCAGCATGTAGAGTCCCAGTAGTAGCAGCATGTAGAGTCCCAGTAGCAGCAGCATGTAGAGTCCCAGTAGCAGTAGCATGTAGAGTCCCAGTAGTAGCAGCATGTAGAGTCCCAGTAGTAGCAGCATGTAGAGTCCCAGTAGTAGCAGCATGTAGAGTCCCAGTAGCAGCAGCATGTAGAGTCCCAGTAGCAGTAGCATGTAGAGTCCCAGTAGTAGCAGCATGTAGAGTCCCAGTAGTAGCAGCATGTAGAGTCCCAGTAGCAGTAGCAGTAGTAGCAGCAGTTGAAGCCATTGCCCATCTGACCCATGTGGCATTGAGCAGAAAGCCTGACTTCATAATCTTGACCTCCATCAGCACTTTTCAGTCACTGTGTCCTATTCACCAGGCTGCACCATCACCAGAACTCACATGCCCACACCCCCCCTGGCTATTGGCCCATCACCACTCCACTGTCGGTCACAGTAGGCTCAGGTTAGGAGGTGCTGGCTCATTCTAGACAATAAAGGCAGCTGGCTTAATTCTAGTATTGTGCTTTTAGGTTGAGGCTTAAACACACACGGTATGCTCATACTGTACGTGTGTGTTAGACACATGCTGACGTTCTCTAGACAGCTCCGCCTGACGTGCTCAGCTCCGCCTGACGTGCTCAGCTCCGCCTGGCGTGCCTCAGCTCCGCCTGGCGTGCCTCAGCTCCGCCTGGCGTGCCTCAGCTCCGCCTGGCGTGCCTCAGCTCCGCCTGGCGTGCCTCAGCTCCGCCTGGCGTGCCTCAGCTCCGCCTGGCGTGCCTCAGCTCCGCCTGGCGTGCCTCAGCTCCGCCTGGCGTGCCTCAGCTCCGCCTGGCGTGCCTCAGCTCCGCCTGACGTGCTCAGCTCCTTAGCTACTTATTGTTGTATATTGATAAGGCATTGTTGAGGAAAGAGTTCGCAAGTAATCATTTCAATATGTCGTTTACACCCACTGTATCATGTGCATGTGACAAATAAACTTTGATTTGACATACACCACCGTCATATGGCCTTGCATAGACACCGAGGCAGTTACATACTACACACACACACACACACACACACACACAAAAACAGCGCCTCACCTCCGGTGACCTCACACATGGGGGTGATGGCCGAGTCGTCGGGGGGGACCCCCCCCAGGGGTTCAGGCTCTACAGTGGCGTGTCCAGGGATCCTCAGCACCAGGGAGAACAGACGCTGGTCCCAGCGGAACGGCTCCTTGGTCAACTCACTGCCCGGCAGAGGAGTGGTCAGGGGAAGGTGGAGCTGGAGGAGGGAGAGAGAGAAACCATTTGAATTACACATCGAGAGACGTTTAATAACCTCACCCGGACGCTTGGAATGACAAATATATTTTACACAATACCTGTACATGTTATTAAAATAATTTTACCTCACACCGCTGGCTCACGTCAGCAAAGCCAAGCTCTAACCCGCAAGTTAATAGTTGCTTTTAATATTTTATCCTGTATGTCATGATCGCGTGTGTATGGAAGAAAAATTTAATTAAATGTAAAAAAATCTAGCTGTGCGTGATGGTGGACGCACGCGTGGCAAGTGTAGTCAGCATATTGCACTACTTTATGTCGCCCAACACGTGTCATCGAGGGTGCAACGCTGCCCCTGCGTACAGAGACTCCCTGTATTTTGGTGGGAAACAGCGCTAGCCTATAGAGTACCACAGTAATACCCATAAAACCTAGAGGTCAAACTAGGAAATGGTTCCAATGGTTTTTCCACCATTCATTTTTCCTATAGGGGATTTAAGAAACACTTTCTAATAAAAAAGGGCTGTGTTTCGTGTAGGCTTGCCCTGTGCTTGACGTTTTGATAACAGTGTAAATTTCTCTCGGACAAGGTGACTTATCAATGTATTTGCACCCCAAAAGAAAACACTAAAGAGGCACTTTAGCAGCTATCACCCAGATATCACCCAGAAATGCCTGTCTCAAGCTTCACGTCACTCACCAGGGCCATGATGATCTGAATCTAAATGTTAGCTACATTTAGTAATTAATTAATTGGCTAAATTTATTGAAATTGACAAGTTTTAAATGCATACAATAATTTTTATCTAGCAAGTCAGCAACATTAGCCTGGCTAAATGGCTACATTAGCAATCCATTTGTCTAGCCATTTAAATGCATGAGAAATATGTAAAAACAAGTTTAGCTTTCTTTAGCTTTTATAAACCAACAGTTTAGCTTGCTAGTTAAACTAGCCAACTTAGTTAAGGCGTTCTTGATGATGTTTGTGTCTGTGGGTGAAAAGTGAGGGCAGCCTACTTCAAGAACTACTTTACTTGTAGCTACAATAGCTAGCTGTATTATTTTGGTCTGGCTTTTTTGAGAGGTTTCAGAGATGGGACTGATTAGCACCGTATCGAGTCAACAGTGCGTTTACTGCGCGAAGGGTTTTAAATTAAATTGGTATTCACACGTTTGTTTTTGGAGGTAGAAATACAAAAACCTTATTTGCACCTTTTTTTAAATTCCAGAACCAATGGGTGAGCCTGTGAGGAACGTGTGAACGGTTTTGTTCCAGCTCAGCTGGAACACCGGCCTTAAATAAATAATCATGAATTACAGCGATAGGCTATGAATTATAATCAGTTATGAGCTGGGCTCGGGAGCTGTACATCCTTTTAAGGCGTTCTGTATTATGGGCACAATTGGGAGGGGTCCATTGATGGTATGGATATAAACATATGCTCCACTCTCAAGCTGGAAGTTGAACACGTTGACTGATGCCAAGGAGGCGGTTGCTAATGGAGCAGCTATGGAAGAGAAAACTACAGCCAAGGCAGCACTGGCCCACACCTGCCCCGTCTGTCGGGTGAGTAGTATTGGCTGGTACCGTTCCTCTCCATGTGTAGGCTATTGTACTGGCCTGTGTGGTACAGTCTTTCATATGTGTAGTAGTTTGTTGCATTCCTTAGTTTATCATTTGTGTCAAATTTGAATTCAATCTAAAGCCACAGATTGTTAACTTCCTCCATTTTTATTTTAACCTTTATATTACGCAAACCTAAAGACATTCAAGCAGCTCTTTGAGAGCTAGTATCCCAAGTCTCCAATGGTCCCAGGAATGGTTGATGTGTAGACCTAAGTGACCACAGTCTAAAATGGTCCCAGTACTAGTTTATGTACAGGCCTAAGTGACCACACAGTCTAAAATGGTCCCAGTATTAGTTGATGTACAGACCTAAGTGACCACACAGTCTAAAATGGTCCCAGTACTGGTTGATGTACAGACCTAAGTGACAACACAGTCTAAAATGGTCCCAGTACTAGTTTATGTACAGACCTAAGTGACCACACAGTCTAAAATGGTCCCAGTACTGGTTGATGTACAGACCTAAGTGACAACACAGTCTAAAATGGTCCCAGTACTAGTTTATGTACAGACCTAAGTGACCACACAGTCTAAAATGGTCCCAGTACTGGTTGATGTACAGACCTAAGTGACAACACAGTCTAAAATGGTCCCAGTACTAGTTTATGTACAGGCCTAAGTGACCACACAGTCTAAAATGGTCCCAGTATTAGTTGATGTACAGACCTAAGTGACCACACAGTCTAAAATGGTCCCAGTACTGGTTGATGTACAGACCTAAGTGACCACACACACTCAAAATGGACCAACAGCTGGGGTGAGATTCTTCAGTCATTCACAAACAGTAGACAGTGGAAACCACCGCCCTGGCAACAAAATGCTGACATTGTCTTGTGTATGGCTCAATGCTGTGATCACTCATCGTCTTTAAATGGTTGTGATTCACAGAAACACGATGACCACGATTTGAATACTGCAACAGACGGAATGACGTCGAGGGACACATCCTGACAACAACCTAAAACGGGTGCAGAAGCACACCAGCAACCCATTTTGTGTTTATCCCACGGCCAACCATCCCTGTAGCAGAGTCTAGCGCCTCCTTATTCCATTTTGTGTTTATTCCACGGCCAACCATCCCTGTAGCAGAGTCTAGCGCCTCCTTATTCCATTTTGTGTTTATCCCACGGCCAACCATCCCTGTAGCAGAGTCTAGCGCCTCCTTATTCCATTTTGTGTTTATTCCACGGCCAACCATCCCTGTAGCAGAGTCTAGCGCCTCCTTATTCCATTTTGTGTTTATTCCACGGCCAACCATCCCTGTAGCAGAGTCTAGCGCCTCCTTATTCCATTTTGTGTTTATCCCACGGCCAACCATCCCTGTAGCAGAGTCTAGCGCCTCCTTATTCCATTTTGTGTTTATTCCACGGCCAACCATCCCTGTAGCAGAGTCTAGCGCCTCCTTATTCCATTTTGTGTTTATTCCACGGCCAACCATCCCTGTAGCAGAGTCTAGCGCCTCCTTATTCCATTTTGTGTTTATCCCACGGCCAACCATCCCTGTAGCAGAGTCTAGCGCCTCCTTATTCCATTTTGTGTTTATTCCACGGCCAACCATCCCTGTAGCAGAGTCTAGCGCCTCCTTATTCCATTTTGTGTTTATCCCACGGCCAACCATCCCTGTAGCAGAGTCTAGCGCCTCCTTATTCCATTTTGTGTTTATTCCACGGCCAACCATCCCTGTAGCAGAGTCTAGCGCCCCCTTATTCCACACTGGTCTCAACTTCATAACTCTCCATCTCTATCTCTAGAAACCCAGCCTACCTCCATTTTCCCTATGCTGCTTCCTTCACTTGTTCTTCTCCTGACGTGATAACATCTAGACTCAGTAATACGTTTAAAAGCGCTGTGGCGTACCGTTAAAAAAAAAAAAAAAATCCACCTGTGTAATGGTGTCCTCCTCCCGCTGCTTATTCTGGGGTTCAGACTGAATGTAGTGGTACATGGGCTGCTCACAACACGGACCCGTGTTGACATAGCTGTGTTTAGACACGGCTACCCGGACCCGTGTTGACATAGCTGTGTTTAGACACGGCTACCCGGACCCGTGTTGACATAGCTGTGTTTTTACACGGCTACCCGGACCCGTGTTGACATAGCTGTGTTTTTACACGGCTACCCAGACCCGTGTTGACATAGCTGTGTTTTTACCCGGACCCGTGTTGACATAGCTGTGTTTAGACACGGACCCGTGTTGATATAGCTGTGTTTAGACACGGACCCGTGTTGATATAGCTGTGTTTAGACACGGCTACACGGACCCGTGTTGACATAGCTGTATTTGAAAACGGCTACCCGGACCCGTGTTGACATAGCTGTGTTTAGACAGGGCTACACGGACCCGTGTTGATATAGCTGTGTTTAGACACGGACCCGTGTTGACATAGCTGTGTTTAGACACGGACCCGTGTTGACATAGCTGTGTTTAGACACGGACCCGTGTTGACATAGCTGTGTTTAGACACGGACCCGTGTTGACATAGCTGTGTTTAGACACGGACCCGTGTTGACATAGCTGTGTTTAGACACGGCTACACGGACCCGTGTTGACATAGCTGTGTTTAGCCACGGCTACACGGACCCGTGTTGACATAGCTGTGTTTAGCCACGGCTACACGGACCCGTGTTGACATAGCTGTGTTTAGCCACGGCTACACGGACCCGTGTTGACATAGCTGTGTTTAGCCACGGCTACACGGACCCGTGTTGACATAGCTGTATTTAGACACGGCTACACGGACCTGTGTTGATATAGGGTGTTGACATAGCTGTGTATAGACATGGTGTCCTTGTTTTAAGTCTAAAGTGTCTTTCTCATTCTGCAGGAGTAGTATTTTAAACTTAACCTATAAATCCAGTTTCTCCATTTGTAAATCATGCCGCGTTCACGTGCTAGTCGGAACTCTGAAATGTCCGACTTGCTAACTGGTTGTCGTTATACAGGCGTCACGTTCAACCAATTAGCAAGTCGGGTATTTCAGTTTTAGTGCCGACGTGAACTTGCTTTTACATTGTGTTATTTGTGCTGGTCTAATTCCTACAATGGACAAGCAGAAGAATCTGTGCAGTCTCGGATAGTAATCATATCTCATATGATGCTCTTTGATGTCCCAGGTTTATGGTATTGATGAAGGAGAAAGAAAAGTATCTTTACTTCAAGTCAGATGTTTATACGTTATGTATGCATTGTTTACTATTTACATTTCTTTAAAACAATGTCATTGTTGGAGTTCAGGTGTTTGATGGGTTACGAGGTGCATTCTTGTCAAATAAATATGCTTATTCAGTCATGATTATGGATACATTCTGCAACGAGTTAAATCTGGCAACAGAACATGTCAAGTTAGTTAGTTCTGAATTGCTTTAATACAGCAGTGCTTTCTGAATGAGATTTCAACTCGCTCATAAAGTCGGCAGGAATAAGGGATTAATTAATTAAATTAATAATAAAGACATCCACCGGCTGAAGGAGAAGAAGAGCTGGTATAATAAGGGTCTGGTGCTAATATCATCTAGGTAGCTAGCTATATAGCTTCTTCACTAAAAACTACCCTAGTATTCATGGCACATAGTAAATATCAGACTGCTACTAGGATAGAATTCTGTACAAGACCAAATACATAAGACAAATAAGTTAAAAATAGAACACTAACTGAATGTTTGAATATAATCTTTCACTTTGAATCAAGGTAGCTAGCTAGCTGACCGCAAATGTGTCAGCCAGAGATGACGTGCAAGACCCTGCAGGGATTCATAGGTCTTGCATGATGTCTACTTTGATGCTAATTAGCATTTTAGAATCAGCATAAATAGAGCCAAATATATTGATAAAAGTCACCTTGTCTGAGAACGATTTACATGGTTATCAAAACGTCACGCCAGGGAAAGCCAACATGAAACACACCTTGAAGTGGTTATAAAATCCACTATGGGGAAAAATGTATGGGGGAAAGAATTATTGGAACCATTTCAGTGTTTGACAGCTAGGTTTTATGGGTATTATGTCCACTGTGTGGCTCTATTGCGTGTTTATGTTAATGAGTCTGTTATTAAAGAATGTGAAACAATGTATATTTGCTGCTTTTCATTAAATCATGTATGACGGTTTGTTTTTGGCCTAAAATAAGGACATATACTGTATATACAGTGCCTTCAGAAAGTATTCATACCCCTCGTCTTATTGCACGTTGTGTTATAGCCTGAATTCAAAATGGATTACATTTATTTATTTTCTCAGCATCTACACACAACACCCCATAATGGAAAAGTGAAAACGTTTTAAGAAATGTTGAATTTACATAAGTATTCACACCCCTCAGCGATTAGAGCGACGAGTCTTTATCACACCTGGATGTACAATGTTTGCACGTGATTGTTTAAAAAAATTATTCAAACTGTCAATTTGATTGTTGATCATTGCTAGATAACCATTTAAGTCTTGCTATACATTTTCAAGCAGATTTAAGACAAAACTGTAACTCAGCCACATTCAGTCATCTTGGTAAGCAACTCCAGTGTAGATTTCGCATTGTGTTTTAGGTTATTGTCCTGCAGAAAGGTGAATTCATCCCCCAGCGTCTGGTGGAAAGCAAATTGAACCAGGTTTCCTTCTAGGATTTTGCCTGTTCTTAGCTCCATTACGTACATTTCTTTATCCTGAAAAACTCCCCAGTCCTTAATGATTACAAGCATACCCATAACATGATGCAGCCACCACTGTGCTTGAAAATATGAAGAGTGGTACTCAGTAATGTGTTGTATTGGATTTGCCCCAAACATAATTTTTTGTCCAAAACACAAAATGTGAATTGCTTTGCCACATTTTTTGAAGTATTACTTTAGGGACTTGTTGCAAACAGGATGCATGTTTTGGAATATTTGTATTCTCTACAGACTTCCTTCTTTTCAATATGTCATTTAGATTCGTTTTGTGGAGAAACTACAGTGTCGTTGATCCATCCTCAGTCTTCTCCTATCACAGCCATTAAACTCCATAACAGTTTCAAAGTCACCATTGGCCTCACGGTGAAGTCCCTGAGCAGTTTCCTTCCTCTCCAGCAACTGAGTTATGAAAGACGCCTGTATCTTTGTAGTGACTGGGTGTATTGATAAACCATTCAAGTGTAATTAATAACTTCACCATGCTCAAAGGGATATTCAATGTAACCTCCCCCCCCCAATCTACCAATAGGTGCCCATCTTTGGAAAACCTCCCTGGTCTTTGTGGTTGAATCAGTGTTTGAAATTAACTGCTAGACCTTACAGATCATTTTTTTTGTGTGGGGTACAGAGATGAGGTAGTCATTCAAAATTCAAGTTAAAACACTATTATTGCACACAGAGCGAGTCCATGCAACTTAATGTGACTTGTTAACTTTTTAGGGATAGGGGGCAGCATTTTCACTTTTGGATGAATTGGTGCCCATAGTAAACTGCCTCCTACTCTGTCCCAGATGCTAATATATGCATATTATTATTACTATTGGATAGAAAACACTCTGAAGTTTCTAAAACGGTTTGAATTATGTCTGTGAGTATAACATAACTCATATGGCAGGCAAACTTCCAAACAGGAAGTGGAAATTCTGGGAGCTGTTTGATGTTAAAGTCATCGCCTATTCAATTCCCAGTAAGATATGGGTCTGTTCGCACTTCCCACGCCTTCCACTAGATGTCAACAGTCAGTAGAACGTGGAATGAAGCCTCTAGTGTGATGTGGGGCCGGATGGCAGCTATTTGAGTCAGTGGTCTGGCAGAATGCTAGTTCCTGGTCACGTGAGATGGCCATGTGTTTCCATTACTCTGTAGACAAAAACGTATGCTCCGGTTGGAACGTTATTGGATATATATGATAACATCCTGAAGATTGATTCTCTACTTAATTTGACATGTTTATTCGACCTGGAATATAACTTTTTGAAGTTTTCGTCCGAGTTCGCCTGGACCGACGCCAGCTTTTGGACACGTGAACTAAACGTGCTAGCAAAATTAGCTAATTGGACACTAGTAATGGACATTATCGAACAAAACAACGATTTATTGTGGAACTAGGATTCCTGGCACTGCATTCTGATGAAAGATCATCAAAGGTAAGGGAATATTAATGAAGAAATTTCGTATTTCTGTTGACTCCAACATGGCGGAGAAATGTTGTTATTTTTGAGCGCCGTCTCAGATTATTGCATGGTATGCTTTTTCCTAAAGTTTTTTAAAAATCTGACAGCGGTTGCATTAAGAACCAGTGTATCTTTAATTATATGTAAAACATGTATCAAAGTTTTATGATTAGTATTTCTGTTAGTTGACGTGGCTCTCTGTAATTACTCCGGATATTTTGGAGCCATTTCTGAACATGGCGCCAATGTAAACTGAGATTTGTGGATATAAATATGCACATTATCGAACAAAACATAAATGTATTGTGTAACATGATGTCCTATGAGTGTCATCTGATGAAGATTATCAAAGGGTAGTGATTAATTTGATCTATTACTGGCCTCTCACCAAGACACAATTATCAACTCATTATTTCTCTGTTTATTCATTGACATCACTGCTGCCATATCAGTCATATTTTTACATGGCGGGACAGTAACAATTCCAGACAGAATAATCAACAGTTTTTTTTGGTCAAACTTTAAGTCCTCTGATAATAGCCGACGAGTCTTGTGGGCAATGTGACAGCGTGTTTGAAATATTAAAGAGTTTTACAAAGTGCTGCTCGCGGTTAGAGCAAGAAAAATGATTTGCTAAATTGAGGCTTAAAAAAATAAAAACGACATATTTAATATGAATGGCCTACATTGAAGACTTCTTAGAAATTGCAAGTTCACTTTCTCATCCGTAAATGCATGTGTGCTGTTCAGCCTTTTCATTAGGACTCACGTCAGCCTTTTCATTAGGGCTCTCCACAGTGATGTCGCAGTCCACGCAAACGGAGCTACGGAGGTCAGTCCCAACAGTTCAGCTGATCAAATGTACACGACATGTACACTACAAAAGTATGTGAATTAGTGGATTCGGCTATTTCCGCCACACCCGTTGCTTACAGGTGTATAAAAACAGAGCACACGGGCGTGCTATCGCCATAGACAAACATTGGCAGTAGAATGGCTTTACTGAAGAGCTCAGTGGCTTACAACGTGGCACTGTCCTAGGATTCCAACTTTCCAAGTCAGTTCATCCAGTTTCTGCCCAGCTAGAGCTGCCCTGGTCAAGTGTAAGTGTTGTAATTGTGAAGTGGAAACGTCTAGGAGCAACAACAGCTCAGCAGCAAAGTGGTAGGCCACACAAGTGCACAGAGGGAGACCGCCGAGTACTGAAGCGCCTAAAAGCCATCTGTCCTCGGTTGCACATCTCACTACCAAGTTCCAAACTGCCTCTGGAAACAACGTCAGCACAACAACTGTTTGTCGGGAGCGTCATGAAATGGGTTTCCACGGCCGAGCAGCCGCACACGAGCCTAAGATCACCATGCGCAATGCCAAGCCTCAGCTGGAGTGGTGTAAAGCTCGCCGCCATTGGATTCTGGAGCAGTGAAAACACGGTCTCTGGAGTGATGAATCACACTTCAACATCTGGCAGTACGACGGACTAATCTGGTTTTGGCGGATGCCAGGAGAACGCTACCTGCCCCCAATGCATAGTGCCAACTGTAAAGTTTGGTGGAGGAGGAATAATGGTCTGGGGCTGTTTTTCATGGTTCGGGCCCCTTAGATCCAGTGAAGGGAAATCTTAATGCTACAGCATACAATGACATTCTAAACGATTCTGTGGCAACAGTTTGGAAAAGGCCCTTCCCTGTTTCAGCATGACAATACCCCGTGCACAAAGGGAGGTCCATACAGATATGGTTTGTCTCAAACCCATTGAGAACCATTAGGATGAATTGGAACGCCGACTACGATCCAGGCCTAATCGCCCAACATCAGTGCCCAACCTCACTATGCTAGTGGCAGATTTTTTATTACACCTTTATTTAACTAGGCAAATCAGTTAAGAACACATTCTTATTTTCAATGACGGCCTAGGAACGGTGGGTTAACTGCCTCGTTCAGGGGCAGAATGACATATTTTTACCTTGTCAGCTCCGGGGATTCAATCTTGCAACCTTACAGTTAACTAGTCCAACGCTCTAACCACCTGATTACATTGCACTCCACGAGGAGCCTGCCTGTTACGCGAATGCAGTAGAAGCCAAGGTAAGTTGCTAGCTAGCATTAAACTTATCTTATAAAAACAATCAAGCAATCATAATCACTAGTTAACTACACATGGTTGATGATATTACTAGTTTATCTAACGTGTCCTCCGTTGCATATAATCGATGCGGTGCGTATCGTTGCTCCAATGTTTACCTAACCATAAACATCAATGCCTTTCTTAAAATCAATACACAGAAGTATATATTTTTAAACCTGCATATTTAGCTAAAAGAAATGCAGGTTAGCAGGCAATATTAACCAGGTGAAATTGTGTCACTTCTCTTGCGTTCATTGCACGCAGAGTCAGTGTATATGCAACAGTTTGGGCCGCCTAATTTGCCAGAATTTTACGTAATTATGACATAACATTGAAGGTTGTGCAATGTAACAGGAATATTTAGACTTATGGATGCTACCCGTTAGATATAATACGGAACGGTTCTGTATTTCACTGAAAGAATAAACGTCTTGTTTTCGAGATGATAGTTTCCGGATTCGACCATATTAATGACCAACGGCTCGTATTTCTGTGTGTTACGTTATAACTAAGTCTATGATTTGATAGAGCAGTCTGACTGAGCGGTGGTAGGCAGCAGCAGGCTCGTAAGCATTCATTCAAACAGCACTTTCCTGTGTTTTGCCAGAAGCTCTTCGCTGTGCTTCAAGCCTATCAACTCCCGAGATTAAGCTGGTGTAACCGATGTGAAATGGCTAGCTAGTTAGCGGGGTGCGCGTTAATAGCGTTTCAAACGTCACTCGCTCTGAGACTTGGAGTAGTTATTCCCCTTTCTCTGCATGGGTAACGCTGCTTCGAGGGTGGCTGTTGTCGTTGTGTTCCTAGTTCGAGCCCAGGTAGGAGCGAGGAGAGGGATAGAAGCTATACTGTTACACTGGCAATACTAAAGTGCCTATAAGAACATCCAATAGAGAGAAATAGTCCTATAATTCCTACAACCTAAAACGTCTTACCTGGGAATATTGAAGACTCATGTTTAAAGGAACCACCAGCTTTCATATGTTCTGAGCAAGGAACTTAAACGTTAGCTTTTTTACATGGCACATATTGCACTTTTACTTTCTTCTCCAACACTTTGTTTTTGCATTATTTAAACCAAATTGAACATGTTTCATTATTTATTTGAGGCTAAATAGATTTTATTGATGTATTATATTAAGTTAAAATAAGTGTTCATTCAGTATTGTTGTAATTGTCATTATTACAAATAAAAAAACAACTCCAATAATCGGTATCGGCGTTAAAAAAAATCATAATCGGTCGACCTCTAGTTCCAACATCTAGTGGAAAGCCTTCCTAGAAGAGTGGAGGCTGTTATAGCAGCAATGTTCCAACATCTAGTGGAAAGCCTTCCTAGAAGAGTGGAGGCTGTTATAGCAGCAAGTGGGGGGGGGGGGGGGACCAACCACATTAATGCCCATGATTTCTGGATGAGATGTTTGACGAGCAGGTGTCCACATACACTTAAAAAGTATGTAGGGAGCTTCGTTAGGCAAACAAAGCCCTGATGGATCCATTGCGTAGACTGTGTGCAGTAAAGCAGATTTATAGTCACTGGTTCCTGCATGAGCCGTACAGCATTTACAGCCTCTGCAGAAGTCAGGGCATTCACACTTCCTAGTTCTAGCTGAGCAGAGCTGTTATGAAGGAAGTTGTCAAGGAAGTGAGTGTTTTAATACAGGATGTACCACCCCCACCTACCGTCAACCAATAATGTCAATGCGAAGCAATACAGATCCCTCAGAATTGTTACAAGAATTGGGTGATGCACATCATCACCGTACAGAGCTTGATTTGGCCTCCTCACATCCTCCATATGGAGCCTCCTCCATGAGGAAATTAATGAAAGATAACGAATTAAAAACCAGGTTTCCCGTTTTATCTGTGGATTAATCGTCGGAGTAGAGATTTAAGGAACCAGCGGTATGACTCAATTCTACAAGGAATCAGCTGAAAAGAGGACTATATGCATGTCAGGTACACTAACAACCCAATGTTCATCTCCCAGGACAAACTAGCTAGCAACGGCTAGCTGGCTAAATGTCCACGAATCTTTCATGTGTGTTTCAACCTGCCCCAAAATCAATATAGTCGGTTGGGATATTTTAACCTGTGTGTCATGATCGTCTGGTGTGGATGGACAAAATCAACACTCACGTGGCCGGTGTAGTCAGCAAGAGAAATGGTCCTGCTGCATGGCCTATCAGGCGTCGATGGAGGCTCAGTATTCAGATTGATTTGGTTATAACCAAATCAATTTGAATATTCCCACCTTTCCTACTGGCCAATCAACACTCTCCTCTCTGTGCAGGTCAGTCACAGTCTTTTCATATGGACAAAATGCTACTGATAACCTATTAATAGGCTAGAGTCAGGCATCACATGATTGGTGCCAATCTTTAGTAGGCCAATGCTCCTCCAATCGATGGAGAAATGCGATGTGCTGCTTACAAGTTGGAAATGATTGGCCAGAATGAAGGGGCTGTGCAGGATCTCTAGTAAAGGCTATTCCTATTCAACAAATGCTGTTTGGGTCTAATTTAAGGAAATACACGAGGCTTAGTTGTATAATTGATAATTAAATGATTAGCTGGTTAAACAAAAAATAATTTAAATAAAATTGTTTTTTCTAGATGTATTACTAAAGGCATTTAGTAGTCTTACGGATCAGGCCAGGACGCGCCGTCCCGTTTTTATTCCGTCCACTACGGATCAGGCCAGGACGCATCGTCCCGTTTTTATTCCGTCTACTACGGATCAGGCCGGGACGCATCGTCCCGTTTTTATTCCGTCTACTACGGATCAGGCCAGGACGCATCGTCCCGTTTTTATTCCGTCCACTACGGATCAGGCCAGGACGCATCGTCCCGTTTTTATTCCGTCCACTACGGATCAGGCCGGGACGCATCGTCCCGTTTTTATTCCGTCCACTACGGATCAGGCCAGGACGCATCGTCCCGTTTTTATTCCGTCTACTACGGATCAGGCCGGGACGCGTCCCGTTTTTATTCCGTCTACTACGGATCAGGCCGGGACGCGTCAGCCCGTTTTTATTCCGTCTACTACGGATCAGGCCAGGACGCATCGTCCCGTTTTTATTCCGTCCACTACGGATCAGGCCAGGACGCATCGTCCCGTTTTTATTCCGTCCACTACGGATCAGGCCGGGACGCATCGTCCCGTTTTTATTCCGTCTACTACGGATCAGGCCGGGACGCGTCAGCTCGTTTTTATTCCGTCTACTACGGAGGCAACAGAAGCTTCCTGTGACTTGTTCAATGTCCTGCAGCTCAGATCATTTTTTTTAATAGACAAAGATATAGTATAAGCTGTTCTCAGACAGGTTTAACCAGCCGTGTGTGTTCGCGGGCGGACAATAGATTAGTTTATGAAAGAGTGCACTTCTGCAGCATCAGCTGTAAAAATATAACGCTTTGCGGTGGCGCTTCACAGACAAACAGAGACAGAGAGTTGTCTGTTCAGCTGACCAACAGGAAGTACTCCTGATTGGCTGTGACCCTGGACGCCACGGAAACCATGATGACTGACCTCATCCTGGACTCCGCCACTGCTGGTCAGCTTGTTGCCGTCGGTGATGGCCACTATGATGGACGGCTCCAGGAAAAAGGGATTCCTGCCCTGTGAAGGGGGAGAGAGAGAGAAAAGAGGTTTAAAAGGGTGCACAAATAGAAGAAAATACATCCAACTCAGGAGCTGGGACAAAATTAGGGGAGCATAGCAAAAAGGTCAAGTTGAAATGAGCTTCCGGAGCGGTGAGGAGGGGTACATGAGGTCTGGAGAAGTAACAACAGGAGTACATGGAGCATGGAGCATGGCTGCACCCTACTGGAGATGTGTGTTAGGAGGGTCAAGACACAGTCCATCATTATAGTTAACCTACTGATGTGTGTCAGGAGGGTCAAGACACAGTCCATCATTATAGTTAACCTACTGATGTGTGTTAGGAGGGTCAAGACACAGTCCATCATTATAGTTAACCTACTGATGTGTGTTAGGAGGGTCAAGATACAGTCCATCATTATAGTTAACCTACAGATGTGTGTTAGGAGGGTCAAGACACAGTCCATCATTATAGTTAACCTACTGATGTGTGTTAGGAGGGTCAAGACACAGTCCATCATTATAGTTAACCTACTGATGTGTGTTAGGAGGGTCAAGATACAGTCCATCATTATAGTTAACCTACAGATGTGTGTTAGGAGGGTCAAGACACAGTCCATCATTATAGTTAACCTACTGATGTGTGTTAGGAGGGTCAAGATACAGTCCATCATTATAGTTAACCTACTGATGTGTGTTAGGAGGGTCAAGATACAGTCCATCATTATAGTTAACCTACAGATGTGTGTTAGGAGGGTCAAGATACAGTCCATCATTATAGTTAACCTACTGATGTGTGTTAGGAGGGTCAAGACACAGTCCACCACACATCATTATAGTTAACCTACAGGAGATGTGTGTTAGGAGAGTCAAGACACAGTCCATCATTATAGTTAACCTACAGATGTGTGTTAGGAGGGTCAAGACACAGTCCATCATTATAGTTAACCTACAGGAGATGTGTGTTAGGAGGGTCAAGACACAGTCCATCATTATAGTTAACCTACAGGAGATGTGTGTTAGGAGGGTCAAGACACAGTCCATCATTATAGTTAACCTACAGGAGATGTGTGTTAGGAGAGTCAAGATACAGTCCATCATTATAGTTAACCTACAGATGTGTGTTAGGAGGGTCAAGATACAGTCCATCATTATAGTTAACCTACAGGAGATGTGTGTTAGGAGAGTCAAGACACAGTCCATCATTATAGTTAACCTACAGGAGATGTGTGTTAGGAGGGTCAAGACACAGTCCATCATTATAGTTAACCTACAGGAGATGTGTGTTAGGAGAGTCAAGACACAGTCCATCATTATAGTTAACCTACAGGAGATGTGTGTTAGGAGAGTCAAGACACAGTCCATCATTATAGTTAACCTACAGATGTGTGTTAGGAGGGTCAAGGAAGAGAACGAAGAAAACAGAGAGCGACAACAACATCTAACAGTGGATTGTTTGATAGGGGTGGGTGGGGGTGGGGGGGGGGTTAATGAGCGTCAGGGGAGGGGAAACATTACAGTATGAATAGACAGTCTGTAGGGACAGTGCAGCGGAGACTGCACCAACACTTGACAAAAACAAAGACTCATCTCTGTGTGTGTGTCTATATTCTCCAGTCAAACCTACACATTATATAAACCCCTCTACCGTGCACACTCATAACACTGAGTTTGCACATAAGTTGACGCATTTAGAGAATCCCTCTCCTTCCTTATAGCAAACTGCATAGGTCTAAAACCTTCAGCATAGGTCCTGTATAATCCTTCTGGCTCTAGAGACCAGTGGGGGGGGGGGGATCCTAGCAGTTCTATCCTCCTCTTAGTGTACACTAAGGTAAACACTAGCCTGAGGACAACACAGCCAACATAGCAGACTTCATGAAGGCATGGCTATGATTCACTATGGTCAAGATGGTCTCTATCAAGCCGCATCCTGATGCACTCGGTCTCTATCGAAAAGGCGCTGCATATGTCCAGGAATTTAACTCTCCTGAGCTTTACAGTACTTTCCCCACTGGTGACTGTTTCTGTCAATGGACACAGATCTGTTTCCTTCCAACTGTTCATTGTGACCAGAGTGTGTTTTTTTGTTGTTGTTGCTGAGTAATAAAATTGGGAGTTCTATAAAAACGGAGTAAAAGGAAACGTACCCACATTTATAGACCCGACTATGGTATCCATGACAACCTGGAGTTCTCTTTCAGAATGGTACTAATGATATCCTATTCCAACACCCACTTAGCATGCTAATGTTTCTCAAAATGAACTACTAGCCAGACAAAACCCCGCAGGGGGAGGAGGAGGGGGACATAGGCTTATATCGATTATAAACATTAGAAAACACAAAAACATTAACAGAGTGAAGCTACATATTTTACTCAGATCCTCATTTGAGTCTCGCTTTAAGTTTCATTATTGCTTACACAACATAGAGACGGCTTCGGCGTGACACGTCAGTGTGACTGATCTGATCCACTGGCCTGACAAGAGTCAGGTGTGGGTGGTATAGTGTATCCCGTGGATCTGTTGGTCTAGGATCAGTAGGCTGGGAGTGAGTCTGTGGCACGTTGCCAGGTCGGCAAAAATTTAGACAGACGGGTAATTAGATCTCTATTAGCCGGGTTGCCATGTTGTGCGGTCCATCAAACCAGTCAGTCAAAGCAGCCCTATGGGCTCTGGTCAAAAGGTAGGGCACTATATAGTGCATAGGGCACCATTTAAGATTCAAGCCATAGTGCTCACAGATCTAATTCAACATCGTTAACTACTAGTGACTAACTGGCATTTCACCCTCTATTATGTGGCACTATGAGACATTACATTAAAAACATCACTGGCTAAAGAGCTTTAAAACAAAAATACTTCAAGCTGTAGACATGTAGTTAAACTAGCAGATATTTGTTATTCTCCCTGCAGCAGGGCTCTCCAACCCTGTTCCTGGAGAGATACCATCCTGTAGGTTTTTGTCTCCAAACCTACAGGTAGCAGGTAGGTAGCCTAGTGGTTAGAGCAGTAACCGATAGGTTGCTTGTTCGAATCTCCGAGCTGACAAGGTAAAAATCTGTCGTTCTGTCCCTGAACAAGGCAGTTAACCCACTGTTCCTAAACCATCATTGTAAATAAGAATGTATTCTTAACTGACTTGCCTAGTTAAATAAATAAAATTAAAAAGTAGCACACCCGATTCCAAAAATGTACTGGTAGATTAGCTGTGTCAGGTAATTCTTTGTGGGAAGGTAGTAATTACCAGTTGTGAAGGCGTGACTACCAGTTGGATGCGTTCACATGCTTTGAAATGGTTGAGAAACCGCCAGTTGGCTATTGGCCAACAAGTTGCGTCAACCAGAAACTAAAAGTACAACTATCATGCTTGTTAACAAATGAGAGTTCAAAAACCATATTAATAAATAGTTTTTTTTTTAGGAATAACATTTCGTTGTTACATTTAACTGCGAAAAATACTGTTATGCAGGTAATTTCCTTAGTAGGTAACGTTGGACGTCATTGTAAATAAGAATTTGTTCTTAGGAGCTCAGCATGTGGGAGAAGTAGGAGCTCAGGGATGATAGAGAAGTTACCCACTAGTAATTACACGTTTATTTCCCCCCCAGTTGTATGTGTTAAATAACACCTTCCCAAATCGTTATGAACACAGCATTAGTTACACTTGGGATTGGAGCAACAACAAAAAAAAACTACAGGAGGGTAGCTCTCCAGGAAAAAGGGTTGGAGAGTCGTGTCATACGGTGGTGTTCTTCCTCCAGGCAACAACAAAAACAAAACATTCATGAGGTCTTTGTTATAGCAGCCCATGTGCTCAGACCAGATACAGGGGACGCATCTCAATAGTCTAGAGCGGACATCCTCTCCTCTACCTCATTTACACTCATTTGAATTGACAGGATAGGTGAAAGCAACGGGGGCGGATCCCTGTCAGGAAAGTGCTTTCAACCAGTCCAACTCTACTATATCAGTGCAGATGAAGGAAAGGAGATGAGAATGAGACCAATGTCTGAGGATTCTAAGAAAGGCATGGCGAGAGGACGGAGACGAAGCAGGGTGTGGCCAGACGAGACCTACGGTGTGGCTGTGACGTATTCTCAGATGGAACCCTACTTCAACTGATCAAGAGGAAAGACTGGATCACCAAAATAAGATTGTACTCATGTGTTTGTATGTGTGTGTGTGTGTGTGTGTGTGTGGATGATTGTGTGCATGCTGTACCTACATGTGCCTTTCTGCTGGGGTGACAGCGGCCTTTGAACACAGAGAGAGCGTTCTACATGCATTATATATGTAGTATGTATGCATTACCCTTGACGGTACGGGCGGACATCTTTCCTGTCTCAGGAGACGCTGGTTAAACATGTATAGATTCAATCAGCCCCCTGACAACTTACCTCAATACCATTATCTCTTATCTCCTGACCCTGTGTACACAATAGTATTGTAATAATAGGGAGATTTTTTTTATTTTTTTTTAAATGTACCCGCTTGTTTACCATAGATACAGTATGACGCAATAGTCAACATTGCCCAACATTGGAATGTACGTGAAAGCAGAGACTTGACAACTGTTTACTATGCATATAGCAGGTAGACAGCCAGAGGAAATCAAGAGAGTCCCATCCAGTAGGTGGATATTCTCATCTCCATCACTAACTAACTTATCAGAGAGAGGAACAAAAGACGAGTGGCTAACAAGGCAGAAACCACTCCTTCGAGGCTGGATCAGGAGAGGCCTATTGGACGATCTCCTCTGTTCATCACTGATACTAGTCTAGGGCCAGGATACTAGTCTAGGGCCAGGACACTAGTCTAGGGCCAGAATACTAGTCTAGGGCCAGGATACTAGTCTAGGGCCAGGATACTAGTCTAGGGCCAGGATACTAGTCTAGGGCCAGGATACTAGTCTAGGGCCAGGCCACTAGTCTAGGGCCAGGACACTAGTCTAGGGCCAGGACACTAGTCTAGGGCCAGGATACTAGTCTAGGGCCAGGACACTAGTCTAGGGCCAGGACACTAGTCTAGGGCCAGGATACTAGTCAAAGGCCAGGATACTAGTCTAAGGCCAGGATACTAGTCTAAGGCCAGGATACTAGTCTAGGGCCAGGATACTAGTCTAGGGCCAGGATACTAGTCTAGGGCCAGGATACTAGTCTAGGGCCAGGACACCAGTCTAGGGCCAGGATACGAGTCTAGGGCCAGGATACGAGTCTAGGGCCAGGATACGAGTCTAGGGCCAGGATACGAGTCTAGGGCCAGGATACGAGTCTAGGGCCAGGATACGAGTCTAGGGCCAGGATACGAGTCTAGGGCCAGGATACTAGTCTAGGGCCAGGATACTAGTCTAGGGCCAGGATACTAGTCTAGGGCCAGGATATAGCTACGTCTTACTCAGTCTCCTTTGCCTGTATATTGCACCTGATGTATTCTAGATCCCTCAAATTCAAATCTGGACCTCAAAGTCAGTTCCACTGCTTTTTCTCCTCTCCCATTCTAATCAGGGACCGATTTAAACCTGGGATACCATGCGTGTGTAATTAATCATCAGGTAGAGCAGAAAACTAGCATTAGTCCGGACCTCATAGGGGCAAATTTGAACGCTCTAGATTCTCTCCCTCTCCTCCCCCTTCCATGTTTCAGTCTATAGAAAACCCAGTTCTAAGTAACATACTAACGTTAAACTATTGCCTCTCCATTTCTCTTTTATATAAATAGGAGAGATAAAGGAAGTTCATTGTGAAGTGTTACTCTGGATGAAATGCCTTACCATTGGAGGAGAAAACCAGCAGTCACGTCAAAAAAAAAAAAAAATCAAAACCGGTACATTAATACTAGTAAAAAAATAAAGTTGTTGGAACTCCTACCACACTGTTGGTTCATGTCATCACTTGTCACTCAAGGGGAGTGTGTGGGGACAATGTGCAGGAGTGTGATGCTTGTAAGACTGTGAGATTGGCAGGGTAGGGACAAAAGATGGGGGACCCTAGAGGGGGGGGGGGGGGGGGGTTAACCAATTCTCTCCTCTATCTCAGAGTACAACATACCTGTCCATAGTTGTCTATCCCAGACACTAATCTATTGAGATTGAGCAAATCAAAAGCGGTCCTCAAAGACTGGCCAATAGTTGTGAGTCCTGCTGCTTGAAGGTTCCTCAGCTCTGTCATGAATGTGGCATGGCTCTCTTTCCATCCAGCCTTTTGAAATAGGGTAAGAGGTATACAAGTTGTCAACAACATACACGGAACAAAGTGGGTCTTATATTTATATTTTGTCTGATACAACATTGATGATTTCTAAGATCAGGTCAATTAATAAAACTTTTTACAATGTAATTAACTTGATAAACAAAGTATGTAAATTTACTTTTTTTCTTTACTTGGCTTAAGAAATATTGTCAACAAATAGACTGCTTATTCTATGCTACTGTATCAACTGAACCACTAAAAAAGTCCATAGAGAAAAAAATTGTAAACTAATAACGATGTAAAGTTGTGACAAAAGTGACAGTTGGTCAAAGTGGTAAGTTAGCAACCCTGACACCACCTCCCCACTATCTAGTCGTATAGCCTAAATCACCCAGAGTTCCATGCTGCCAGAGATCTATATAATGACGAGATGGTCGTGTCTGTGCCCTAACAATCGGAGTTGTTGTCCCAAAGGCGGAAAGGCAGGCGACAAGTTTAGGTCCAAAATAAGCCCATAGAAACGCATTGGGCTTATTTTGGACAGATTTCGGCGAGAGTGAAACCTCTCGCTTCGCCTCTTCCTCTCTGATGCTGCTCCGTGCTCACATTGAAACAAAATGTCGGCCATGTTTTAAAGGGGGTATGAACGCTCCGTCTGAAGATTTTTCACACAATTGATATGGTGATCGAAATGTGAGAAGACAATCTGGCTAGTTGCGTAATGTAAAGTAGGACATGACCGAAAATAAACTCTACCTTGATTCCGAGGGGAACGTCCTCAAAATTTATCAACATATACCGGTCCCCTCGGCTCGCCGGATCTCTGCCTCTAAGCTGTGGAAAGAATAAACGATAAACGGTTATCGAGCGATTATTTTTGTCAGGGTTAGTTTAACAACTTTAACACAAGATGGTCAAAACGGCGATCCCGCGTGGGGTCTTCCAGGGCTGTTCGTCTCGGGGTTACAATACCTTCATGAAAGTCTCAACAGCGCCTTTTGCAATGTCCAGATAGGTAGTGCCCAGATGGGTGCGCTGGTTCATTGACGCGGACGTGTCTATCAGAAAAAGTAACACGGGCATTGTGTTGGTGATGACACGTTCTGCATGGACTTGGTGTCAGTGCAACCGGTCAAAACTGAAAAAAATCTTTTGTTCTCCTCCTGCCGCCTTAGCTAGCTAGCTTGCTAACTAACTGCCTCACACATCTTTACAAAAGTGTCAGAATAGTGAGTGTAGATGCCCTTCAATAAACTGAAATAAATCTAAAAATCCTATGGGCAGGCTATTAACTTAAGAGGGATTTTGATGATTCTTTATGTTATTTTTTTGTAAATATTACTAAATTTCATAGAAAGCAAGTTTCCTACTACATCTCGTCCCTGTTTCTCCCTACACTGAGCGCTCTGAGTCTTGCCCACTGGTTTTAAAGTCAGCTCCACACTTGACACCGCCTCCCAAGCGATCTTTGAGCATCACGTGATAACACATTCGGTTACTGATAGGCTGTTTGAAGTTGAAAATTACCATATCCAAATAAGGTAATGGCAATAAGAGCCGTCTGCGCATGCTTGACAAGAAAGGAATGCAAAGAAAAAGCAAGTCGGGAAGCGCATGCGGATCTCACTGAGAAGCATATTACAACATATATATATTACGGTACTCAAAATAAATGTAATTGAGGTTTGGCACCGTCTATTTTTTTTATTCTAAGATTTGAATATTGGTTGTAGCGTTGGTCTTTTGAAGCAAAGGGGGTGGAGGATGTATTTATTCATGGAGCACAATGTCGAGTTCTCCGCCCGAAAACCGAGAAACGAAGAAAAATATCCTCGCATTATCGAATAATTTTATTTCTACCATGTGCATTTGCGTTAGTTCTCAATTTGTATGCTTTTCAAAAAACATTTCGCCTAGAGGACACTGAACATAGGCTTTATTTTGAGTATTTTGCACTGCAGTGTATAGGCCCACACTACACTAGGCCTACAGTACACAAAAGAAAAGGCATGTTCATGATGGCATCTGGCAGCAATGATAACTGTCTGATTCAGATCTAATCAATACTAGTAATCTGCGTGTTATTCTCAATAGTATTAGCTATAGTCACGGTTATTCTCTCCCGATTATAAGGAAGGCTACACAGCAACCGAGAAAACACAGATATTAACAAATATACGCCTATAATGTAGGCCTAAAGCACATAAGGCAACGAACTCCTCGATTAAAGCCATAGCCCTACTTTATGGTTTGTTTGAGTCACAATAAGGCCTGCAGTTATTCTCGTTCACTAGACATGAATCACATGATTTACCTTATTTGTCATCAGAATTATGACAGTACTTAAACATACAAAGCAGACCAAAGATAATATTTTTTTTGCCAGAGGGACTGATGGATCCAAGGCACAGCACAGTACACATTTATGCTGTTTATTGCATATGTACTGCTATTCATGTTGACCTGCCTATAAATATTACAGTATCGGACTCCTTTTAAAGATGTCCCAACTTGGGTTAAGAGTACACTGACATACCAATCAAGTAGTCAGCTGACGGCAGTCACTAGAGTCAGGAGAGAGAGCCAGAGAAGACTGGCCTATTTAAACTGTATGGAGTTACTATCAAACTTCCTGATTGTAATCATTTACATGCCAAACCATACTATGGCAATGCTCAATAGTGTCACAGAGAGACAAAAGCCTGCGTTCTGTGTAAACGGTATAGTCCTACAGTATAGGAGATCCTCTCCTTCACATAAAGGTATACATTTGTTTGATTATCATAATTTGCTAACGCTATATTGTGTGTTGGGTGTTATGCAATGAACTGCAGCGGATGTAGCCTAATTGATGCAGAAATGTTGTATTCAAGCCAATAAATTCAGCATGTTCTGCAGAACTGCTTACATAAGTAAGAATGGGGAATATCACATAACTGGTAATTTCCTCAGTATGTCCTCATTTCTATACATTTTTGCATTTACAGTATCAATCATTCAATGTAGTGAAGTGTGGTAAATCACAACAAACTTGCTTATTTATGATAACTTCCGCAATAATTTTGCAACTTCCGACAGCCTCGCCATTCTAGTTTTTTTTCCCTCGTGTTGATTAGACGCGCGCTACGTTTTTCTTTTTGCAGTAAAATAACTTTACAGTTTTTCCAAGATGGCTAGCTTCTAGCTAATACATCAATGTTGTTTTCACTAGCATCAATGAAACATTCCATCACGTTTGCCTGAACACAGAACCATTACACAGCCTAGCGTGCTAGCTACGTGAATACCGGTGCCGAACTAACGCGCGATTTCCGACAGAATTTGAAAACTTGAGGTGCATCTTCAACCCAGTGCTTTACTCTCGTTAGCGTGTCTGGTGGTGTGTTTAAAGCTACATATCCGTTTTGCTTCATTCGCGTGTTCCAAGGTTTGGTACAATCGGTGGTCCTTAGGATGGATTTCCAATGTGGGTAGCTAACTATCCCTTTTCCTCTTGTCTAGCTAAATAACTAAACAAGAGACAATACTGCTAATGCTAGCTAGCAATAAACTAGCTAACGTTAGCTAGCTAAGTCAACACATTGTCACATGAGTTGGCTTCCTTAGCCAGTTTTATGTAATGTTAGTGGCTTGCTATGAAACTAGACTATAAAACCAAATTAACCAGTGTTTATTTTTGAACTACGTTTTGAGCTTCTTACAAGCTACTAAGTAACGTTTAGCTAGGTAACATTCAGAGAAAGTCAACAAAATAAATCCCTGGTGGGCAAAGTTGGCTTGTGAAGCCAACCAACAAACTATAGTAGCTAGTTACTGTAGTTATCAAGCTTGGCATGGTGACTGGTAAGTAACATTAGCTAGCCATGGCAATACGTTGGAATGTGTATAGGGCTCCCGAGTGGTACAGCGGTCTAAGGCACTGCATCTCCTCGCTAGAGGCGTTACTACAGACCCTAGTTCGAGTCCAGGCTGTATCACAACCGGCCGTGATTGGGAGTCCCATAGGGCAGCGCACAATTGGCCCAGCGTCGTCTGAGTTTGGCCGGGGTAGGCTGTCAATAATTTGTTCTTAAATGACTTGCCTAATTAAATAAAAATTATAGCAAATGTTAGTTACCTAGTTACTAGCCAACTAGGTAAGTTAATTGGCTAACAATGTGGAAGAGGCTAGGCTATAGACTAACGTCAGCTAGCTAGTTGGCTGATAACAAAGATCCAAAGCTAACAACTATACTGAACAGAAATCTAAATGCAACATGTCCCATGTTTCATGAGCTGAAATAATAGATCACAGAAATTGTGGCACATCAAGAAGCTGATTAAACAGCATGCGTATTACACATGTGCACCTTGTGCTGGGGACAATAAGACCAGGGATCGTCTGAGACCAGACAGCTGATGAAACTGGGTTTGCACAACTGAAGAATTGCTGCACCTGTTCCAGATGCGTAGGAGTCAAAATAAGAATACTGACAGAGATGGAGACCCGCACACTGTAATTAATCCAAAACAGAGGCTTGAATGCAAAATAAAGATGTTTATTAAACGATCATGGTACCCAAAAAAATCTGAGTGCGTGAATGAAAAACAGCTTTTCACCTTTAATTTATGCACTTTGTTGCATTATGTTTTTTTGGGGGTACCATAATGTGCATACTCAACAGACATTTCACCCATTGAGCACGTTTGGTATGCTCTGGATAGACGTGTACGACAGCATGTTCCAGTTCCCACCGATAACTTTGCACTGCCATTGAAGAGGAGCGGGACAACATTCCACCGGCCACAATCAACAGCCTGATCAACTCTATGCAAAGGAGATGTGTTACGCTGCGTGAGGCAAATGATGTTCACACAAGATACTGACTGGTTTTCTGATCCACGCCCCTACTTTTTTGTTTGTTTGTTGGTATCTGACCAACAGATGCATATTTGTATTCCCAGTCATATGGAATCCTTAGATTAGGGCCTAATGAATTTAAAATGGACTGCTTTCCTTATATGAACTGTAACTCAATTGTTGTTTTTTATATTTTTGTTCAGTGTAGTTAACATTAGTTAGCAAAGCTATTACGCTATCTGGCATGTGTCCCCCTAGGCACAGAACCAATGACTCTGGGTTCCCCAACATCGCCTAAACCCGGCCCGGGTGCCCAGTTCCTTCCCGGGTTTTTGATGGGGGATCTGCCAGCACCTGTCACACCCCAGCCTCGGTCATTTGGGGTCATGGAAATGAGGTCACCATTTCAAGCAGGTGAGGGAGAGTTTGCTTTCGGGGGTCATTTACTAGCTAAAACAAATAGCTAGCTAGCTGACTTTCCAATCTGTCATATGTCATTATCTAACATCCTTTTCATAGACAAATTAGGCTAGCTAACTCCTCCAGCTTGATTGGCCTAACTTGCTTTAAAACACCTTATTTGTTACTATCAGATCTGTTACTTTCACTTTGTGTTGTGTTATGACAAAAGCAGCCTGTCCTCTCTGCACTATTTCCGATTGTATCCCTGACTGTTTCTCTAACCCTCGCTCTGTTAGGTGGCTCTCCCCCCCAACCTGTAGTTCCTACACCTAAAGACAAGAGTGGGGCCCCTCCAGTCAGGAGTATCTATGATGACCTCTCCAGTCCTGCCATCGGGATGTCCCCTATGGGTGCACATAAACAGGTACGTGTTAACAGAGTAGGTTCCATCCCTCTCCTGACCTGGGCATGAACCCAGGACCTTATGTAACACAACACTTTACACTCACAGAGCAGTGTTCTGATAGCCTGGCTGACCACTGGTTTGGCCAGTGAGCAGGAATGCAGTGGACCCACTGGTCGGGTAACGCTACTTTTGGCTTTGAAGCGATTGAGACATCTCGCTGTTTGGATTTGAAAAACAAGGGTTTGGTGCGCAGGTGTTTGAGTGAGAGCGACAGCAGAAACAACAATGTAAAAGCACAGCTCCTTTTGTTATGGAGGCATCATGCAGATAACATCAGATCCCCAGACTCTTCAGTCACTCTGAAGTCATCCCCAGACTCTTCAGTCACTCTGAAGTCATCCCCAGACTCTTCAGTCACTCTGAAGTCATCCCCAGACTCTTCAGTCACTCTGAAGTCATCCCCAGACTCTTCAGTCACTCTGAAGTCATCCCCAGACTCTTCAGTCACTCTGAAGTCATCCCCAGACTCTTCAGTCACTCTGAAGTCATCCCCAGACTCTTCAGTCACTCTGAAGTCATCCCCAGACTCTTCAGTCACTCTGAAGTCATCCCCAGACTCTTCAGTCACTCTGAAGTCATCCCCAGACTCTTCAGTCACTCTGAAGTCATCCCCAGACTCTTCAGTCCCGCCGGGGTCTGTTGCTTTAGCCAGGCAAGTGTTGTAACCAGTCGCTAGTGATTCTACACCTGCTATATTAGCATCTCACCAGAAGCTTTTGATTTTGAGTTGTGTATCTACGTTAAGACAACATGTAATAATTTACATGTTATCTTCTCTTAGCCCTTCTCAATGATGCAAAACCCACTGTCTGGTTATATGGCTGTCACACCAGGAGCAGGTGAGCGATTGGGGAGAATGAATAGAATAAAAAAAAAAATATATATATATATATATATTCTAACTTATTTGTACCAGTTTTAACTAGGAGAGGGATTTCTTAGGTATGTCCTAATTTTCTCTGACAGCGTCCAGTCTATTTAGTCCTGCTAGCACCGGTCAGCAGGCCAAGTCAACAATGTCTCCAGCCCAAGTAGACCCTTTCTTCACTCAGGGAGACGCACTGTCTTCTGAAGACCATCTAGATGACACATGGATCACTGTTTTTGGGTAAGTTCCTGGTATTGCACCCCCGAATATCTAACTTTTAACTGTTGAAATTATTGGGTACGTTCTTTATATATCACCTGGTTCACCAGGTGGACAGAGTTTTCACTGTAGGACCAATCAAATCATCTCCGCTCACTTGGTGTCCAAGGGCGACCTTAAACAGATGCACCGAATGTGTTTTGATCTGTGGCTCACAATGCAGGACCAACAGAATGGGATTATTGAGGTGAAAAATAAACGGCTTCCTGAATGACTAATGCTTTACGTTAATACAGGTTCCCTCCGGCCTCCGCGTCTTACATTCTGTTGCAGTTCGCCCAGTATGGAAACATAACGAAACACGTGGTAAGAATATTTGCATCCTTTGAAAATAATGTTCAAGTGTGTGAGTGCGTGTGTATATTTGTGTCTGTGCGCGCATGTGTTCTGTCCTGTTACACCATTCTGTTCTCTTGTTCTACTAGATGTCCAACACTGGTAACTGGATGCACTTTCAATACCAGTCCAAACTACAAGCAAGAAAAGCTCTAAGTAAAGATGGGAAGATTTTTGGCGAGGCTATAATGATTGGTGTTAAACCATGCATCGATAAGGTAAGTCACTCTGGGTACATTTTTGAATTAGGAAAACTTTCATTTTGTGATAATTGGAATTTACCCTGTAAGAATAATTCAACTGAAAAGTCAACAACAACAAAAATGTTTCTCTGTCTCCTCTCTCTCTCTCTCTCTCTCTCTCTCTCTCTCTCTCTCTCTCTCTCTCTCTCTCTCTCTCTGTCTCTGTCTCTGTCTCTCTCTCTCTCTCTCAGAATGTGATGGAGAGCTCAGACCGAGGCTCGACCTCTTCTGGCTCAGTATTTACTCCTCCAGTCAGAAATGGAACCCCCAGCCACCATGTCTCTACACCTCGCTCCTCTATGAGGCCCCTCAGTGTAGCCTATAAGGCCTCCAGCAGTGACTACCAGGTAGGATCAGGGAGTTTAACCATTCAATACTTAATTGTCAAACCAATAGAAGTTGGTTTGGCACATGAAAAAGACGAGGACCAAGGCACTCTTCATATAATTAATGTTTTTTATTGTCAAGGTATGTTCAAAGGAGTCGTTTTGGCAGCATTGCTTTACTGGTAATATACACTATACAAGCGTCACTGACCTAGCCGCGAGCCTCGCCCTCGTGTGGTGCGAGCCTCGCCCTCGTGTGGTGCGAGCCTCGCCCTCGTGTGGTGCGAGCCTCGCCCTCGTGTGGTGCGAGCCTTGTGTGGTGCGAGCCTCGCCCTCGTGTGGTGCGAGCCTCGCCCTCGTGTGGTGCGAGCCTTGCAAGCTAGGTATTTATTTTTTATTTCACCTTTTATTTAACCAGGTAGGCTAGTTGAGAACAAGTTATCATTTGCAATTGCGACCTGGCCAAGATAAAGCAAAGCAATTCGACACATACAACAACAGAGTTACACATGGAATAAACAAACATACTACAATCAATAATACAGTAGAATGTGCAAGCATGTGTGCAAATCAAATCAAATTTATTAGTCACATACACATGGTTAGCAGATGTTAATGCGAGTGTAGTGAAATGCTTGTGCTTCTAGTTCCGACAATGCAGTAATAACAACAAGTAATCTAACCTAACAATTCCGCAACTACTACCTTATACACGCAAGTGTAAAGGGATAAAGAATATGTACATAAAGATATATGAATGAGTGATGGTACAGACGGCATAGGCAAGGTGCAGTAGATGGTATAGAGTACGGTATATACCTATGAGATGAGTACTGTAGGGTATGTAAACATAAAGTGGCATAGTTTAAAGTGGCTAGTGGTCCATGTATTACATAAGATGGCAAGATGCAGTAGATGATATAGAGTACAGTATATACATATACATAAGAGATGTGTAATGTAGGGTATGTAAACATTATATTAGGTGGCATTGTTTAAAGTGGCTGGTGGTACATTTTTACATAATTTCCATCAATTCCCATTTTTAAGGTGGCTGGAGCTGAGTCAGTTTGTTGGCAGCGGCCGCTAAATGTTAGTGGTGGCTGTTTAACAGTCTGATGGCCTTGAGATAGAAGCTGTTTTTCAGTCTCTCGGTCCCTGCTTGGATGCACCTGTACTGACCTCGCCTTCTGGATGATAGCGGGGTGAACAGGTAGTGGCTTGGGTGGTTGTTGTCCTTGATGATCTTTATGGCCTTCCTGTGACATCGGGTGGTGTAGGTGTCCTGGAGGGCAGGTAGTTTGCCCCGGGTGATGCGTTCTGCCGACCTCACTACCCTCTGGAGAGCCTTACGGTTGTGTGCGGAGCAGTTGCCGTACCAGGCGGTGATACAGCCCGACAGGATGCTCTCGATTGTGCATCTGTAGAAGTTTGTGAGTGCTTTTGGTGACAAGCCGAATTTCTTCAGCCTCCTGAGGTTGAAGAGGCGCTGCTGCGCCTTCTTCACAACGCTGTCTGTGTGGGTGGACCAATTCAGTTTGTCCGTGATGTGTACACCGAGGAACTTAAAACTTTCCACCTTCTCCACTACTGACCCGTCGATGTGGATAGGGGGGAGCTCCCTCTGCTGTTTCCTGAAGTCCACAATCATCTCCTTTGTTTTGTTGACGTTGAGTGTGAGGTTATTTTCCTGACACCACACTCCGAGGGCCCTCACCTCCTCCCTGTAGGCCGTCTCGTCGTTGTTGGTAATCAAGCCTACCACTGTAGTGTCGTCCGCAAACTTGATGATTGAGTTGGAGGCGTGCATGGCCACGCAGTCGTGGGTGAACAGGGAGTACAGGAGAGGGCTCAGAACGCACCCTTGTGGGGCCCCAGTGTTGAGGATCAGCGGGGTGGAGATGTTGTTACCTACCCTCACCACCTGGGGGCGGCCCGTCAGGAAGTCCAGGACCCAGTTGCACAGGGCGGGGTCGAGGCCCAGGGTCTCGAGCTTGATGACGAGTTTGGAGGGTACTATGGTGTTGAATGCTGAGCTGTAGTCAATGAACAGCATTCTCACATAGGTATTCCTCTTGTCCAGATGGGTTAGGGCAGTGTGCAGTGTGGTTGCGATTGCGTCGTCTGTGGACCTATTGGGTCGGTAAGCAAATTGGAGTGGGTCTAGGGTGTCCGGTAGGGTGGAGGTGATATGGTCCTTGACTAGTCTCTCAAAGCACTTCATGATGACGGAAGTGAGTGCTACGGGGCGGTAGGATGAGAGAGGTAAGGCAATAAATAGGCCATGGTGGCAAAGTAATTACACTATAGCAATTAAACGCTGGAATGGTAGGTAGTGCTAGCCTCGCCCTCATGTGTTGCTAGCCTCACAAGCTAGGTAGTGCTAGCCTCGCCCTCATGTGTTGCTAGCCTCACAAGCTAGGTAGTGCTAGGCTCGCCCTCATGTGTTGCTAGCCTCACAAGCTAGGTAGTGCTAGCCTTGCCCTCATGTGGTGCTAGCCTCGCAAGCTAGGTAGTGCTAGCCTTGCCCTCATGTGGTGCTAGCCTCGCCCTCATGTGGTGCTAGCCTCGCAAGCTAGGTAGTGCTAGCCTCGCCCTCATGTGGTGCTAGCCTCACAAGCTAGGTAGTGCTAGCCTCGCCCTCATGTGGTGCTAGCCTCACAAGCTAGGTAGTGCTAGTCTCGCCCTCATGTGGTGCTAGCCTCACAAGCTAGGTAGTGCTAGCCTCGCCCTCATGTGGTGCTAGCCTCACAAGCTAGGTAGTGCTAGCCTTGCCCTCATGTGGTGCTAGCCTCGCCCTCATGTGGTGCTAGCCTCGCCCTCATGTGGTGCTAGCCTCACAAGCTAGGTAGTGCTAGCCTCGCCCTCATGTGGTGCTAGCCTCACAAGCTAGGTAGTGCTAGCCTTGCCCTCATGTGGTGCTAGCCTCACAAGCTAGGTAGTGCTAGCCTCGCCCTCATGTGGTGCTAGCCTCACAAGCTAGGTAGTGCTAGCCTCGCCCTCATGTGGTGCTAGCCTCACAAGCTAGGTAGTGCTAGCCTTGCCCTCATGTGGTGCTAGCCTCACAAGCTAGGTAGTGCTACGTATCAGCAGCTATTGTCAGCCAATCCAGTAGGAGTTGGAAGCCAGCGCTATACTTGTCCTTATTTCTTACTTGTCAGAACAACAATTGACTCGATTTTTCGATGTTGCAAGGAACAACTTAACCAAAATATCCTTAATTAATCCAGGCTGTATCACATCCGGCCGTGATTGGGAGTCCCATAAGGCGGCTCACAATTGGCCCGGCGTCGTCCGGGTTTGGCCGGGGTAGGCCGTCATTGTAAATAAGAACAAGTTCTTAACTGACTTGCCTTGTTAAACAAAGGTTCAATTTGTATTTTATTTATCCCTGGTATTGACACTGGAAGGCTGCTGCTTTCTGGTCTCGCGTATTAGACACCATCTCCTGCCGTTGTGGCCTTGAGCAAGGCACTTAACACGCCACAAAGTAAAACACTGCACTGATAGGCTACTGTGGAAAACACATGTGGCCCGTCAACCCTCCATCTGGAGGGTTACTGGGTGTGCAGGCTTTTGGTCCAACCCTGCTCAAACACACCAGAGTCCGCTTAGCAAGATCCTGTTGAGCAGTTGCTTTTTTTTACAATGTGGGTTGTGAGAGCAGGGCTGGAGTAAAAGCCTTCTCACCCAGTATCTCTGGTTGGCCTCCCTGCTCACCCAGTATCTCTCCTGGAGGATGGTTGGCCTCCCCGCTCACCCAGTATCTCTCCTGGAGGATGGTTGGCCTCCCCGCTCACCCAGTATCTCTCCTGGAGGATGGTTGGCCTCCCCGCTCACCCAGTATCTCTCCTGGAGGGTGGTTGTCCTCCCCGCTCACCCAGTATCTCTCCTGGAGGATGGTTGGCCTCCCTGCTCACCCAGTATCTCTCCTGGAGGATGGTTGGCCTTCCCGCTCACCCAGTATCTCTCCTGGAGGATGGTTGGCCTCCCTGCTCACCCAGTATCTCTCCTGGAGGATGGTTGGCCTCCCTGCTCACCCAGTATCTCTCCTGGAGGGTGGTTGGCCTCCCCGCTCACCCAGTATCTCTCCTGGAGGATGGTTGGCCTCCCCGCTCACCCAGTATCTCTCCTGGAGGATGGTTGGCCTCCCCGCTCACCCAGTATCTCTCCTGGAGGGTGGTTGGCCTCCCCGCTCACCCAGTATCTCTCCTGGAGGGTGGTTGGCCTCTCTGCTCACCCAGTATCTCTCCTGGAGGATGGTTGGCCTCCCCGCTCACCCAGTATCTCTCCTGGAGGATGGTTGGCCTCCCCGCTCACCCAGTATCTCTCCTGGAGGATGGTTGGCCTCCCCGCTCACCCAGTATCTCTCCTGGAGGATGGTTGGCCTCTCTGCTCACCCAGTATCTCTCCTGGAGGATGGTTGGCCACCCTGCAACACTATCATTGTAAATAAGAATTTGTTCTGACTTGCCTAGTTAAATAAAGGTTAATTAAATAAAAAAAGAAAGTATATTAGGACATGAGTGACATTAATACATGCTAATAGTTAAGCGTGATAGCCAATTAGCGTGATAGCCAATTCAAAACAGTGTAGTATGGCTGGCTATCTAGTTCCTCTCTAGATCATTATTTTACCTGCTGCGTAATGTCTGGTAATGTCTGGCTGCGTAATATCTGGCACACACGGGTGATGCACACCATTTACTTTTCCAGGATTTTTATTGCTGTCTAAAAGTGAGCTATAACTGGGCAAATAACTCACTAACTAGCAATGAATATCACCAAATGTGCACATTTGTATTTATTATGGATCCCTGCCAGCAGCTACTCTTCCTGGGGTCTGTCAAAATTTAAGGCAGTTTATTATAATAATATTAAAAAATAATTACAATACATTCATAACAGATTTCACAACACACTATGTGCCCTCAGGCCTCTACTCTACTACCACATATCTATAACACAAAATCCAAGTGTACGTGTGCGTATGTTACAGTCCCCGCTGTTCCATAAGGTGTATTTTTATCTGTTTTTAAAATCTGATTCTACTGTTTGCATCAGTTACCTGATGTGGAATAGAGTTCCATGTAGTCATGGCTCTATGTAGTACTGTGTGCCTCCCTTAGTCTGTTCTTGTGGGGTATGCATGGGTGTCCGAGCTGTGTGCCAGTAGTTTAGACAGACAGCTCGGTGCATTCAACATGTCAATACCTCTCATAAATAAAAGTAGTGATGAAGTCAATTTCTCCTCCACTTGGAGCCAGGAGAGATTGACATGCATATTATTCATATTAGCTCTCTGTGTACATCCAAGGGCCAGCTGTGCTGCCCTGCTCTCAGCCAATTGCAATTTTCCATAAGTCCCTCTTTGTGGCACCTGACCACACGACTGAACAGTAGTCCAGGTGTGACAACCAGGGCCTGTAGGACCTGCCTCTGTTGTTAAGGCAGAGCAACGCTTTATTATAGACAGACTTGTCCCCATCTTAGCTACTACGGCATCAATATGTTTTGCCCATGACAGTTTACAATCTTTACTTCTAGCAGTTTAGTCTTTCAATCATGACTGCATGATTGAAAGATGGCTCGTGCCTGTCATCGCAGGCCTACAATAATTACACTCCGATGCGCTCTGCAGCGATTGGGAGGCAGTGTGCAACACATCGTATCCAGAGGCTCTGATCGGAGCCAATTGTTTGATTGCCCAATAATTTTTTTTCACTTGTCCATTCTGACAACTTAAATCTGTTCTTGTCCTACTTATTTTTACTTGCGCCTGGGAAAGAGGACACGTGTTAATGTTGAGCTATGGTGAGCTTCAATTGGTCACTCGCAGAGGATTTGAATAAAGTTCAACTTTTCCCCAACTTTAGTCCCGCCCTATTCAGATCCCATGTTCGCCTCAATCAACGGTCCCCCCTCTCACTCCGCTTCTCTCGCTTTCCTTCCGTTGAAAGTGAATGGCTTCCGTGCAATTCTACTTCGTGGTGAAAATGGCTCGTTAGTCAGCTAGTACAATTAGCAATTTTGTTCCAATCAATCCTGATTTTGAAGTGTGTGTGTGATCCAGTCCTAATCGCCCGACCTCACTAATGCTCTTGTGGCTGAATGGAAGCAAGTCCCCGCAGCAATGTTCCATCATCAAGTGAAAGCCTTCCCAGAAGAGTGGAGGCTGTTACAGCACCAACTCCACATTAATGCCCATGATTTGGGAATGTGATGTTTGTCGAGCAGGTGTCCACATACTTTTGGTAATGTATTATACACCATAGAGAGCTATAGACTACAGTAGATACACCGTAGAGTACTACAGCACTATGTCCACTAGAGTGCAGCAAAGGGAAAGCAAAGCTCAGGATACAAATGTATAGAAACCGCAATCAATACAATAGTCCTACATTTTTTTTCAATCATGTAAGTATGTAACGCGGTGAAGGAAGTATGTGACTGCATGGATCGATTTACCTTTTTTAATTTAACAATTACATTTCAGTCTTTACATTTTTTATATGAAGTGACACTTTGTGTTTTCTAGGGACAGGGATCGTTTTGTATTTCACCGACCAGGTTACATGTTTTTGATTTCAGGTGGTAGCTGACAGACAGACTCCAAGGAAAGATGACAGTTTGGTTTCCAAAGCGATGGAGTACATGTTTGGCTGGTGAGATGGTCTCCTCCAATGTCTGAGAACGCTTCATATTTAGGACTCAAGACGTCAATGACCAACATCAGCCTTCTGTCATTACGGAGTCAGTTGGCTTGTATCCCTAATAGCACCCTATTCCCTACGTACTGCATTACGTTTTACCAGGGCCCTAGGGATTAGCGTGCTATTTGGGATACATCCAGTGTGTAACTGATTTTTAGAACCAAATCACGTGGATATACATAACCTGTGACTACTATGCACTTTATGTGGTGGACAGGATTTTATATGTTAGCGTTGAAGTGTTTTTTTTTTGTGCCAAAGTCACGATGCTAAATTTTGTGCCAAAGTCACGATGCTAAATTGACCAACAACACAGAAATAAAGTAAATATTTCCTTTTTATTGTTATTTTTTATTTTATTTTGATCTGATTTGATGTGGAATGAATCACACATAATCAAGACTCGTGTTTGTACCAAATGGCACCCTATTCCCTATGCAGTGCACTACTTTTGACAAGAGCCCATAGTGGTCCGGTCAAAATTAGTGTACTTTTTTTAGGTTTATAGGGTTCCATTTGGAACATAAATGTGGCATATCTACAGTACCTGAAGGAAGAGCTGCTTTGCCAGTTAAAAGTCAAGGTTGTACATCAGTATGTTAAACCGTGACGTTGAAATGGTGCAAGATTGTCTGGTTCTCTTTTTGTGTGGTTTTGCTGAGTGGTTCGCTAGAGAATGTTAATTATGAAAGGCTCATACTTTTCAGAATTAATATTAAGAAAGTTTTTTTTGTATGCTGTCAAACTTTTTTACATTTTTTTATTTTTATTCTCACATAAAGTTGTCAGTCTTGTTTCTTTTATCTATTTAAAATGAGCTGTTGACTTTTTCTACTGTATCTCAGCTGACACTTACTGTTTAAATAAATGTTGCATCATTTGAATACCAGTTGAAGTTTTCATAGTCCTGAATGATGACTGTTTTTTTTTTTTACTTTGTCATTTTAGTTTTACCTTGAAGATTTCTGACTTTGTTCTACGAAGTTTGCCTGTCGGTCTGTAAACGCTCATGTCATGTTCTAGTTCGTATTCCAGTCGGACCATTTTAAGGAAAAGATTGCTTCATATTGTAGACACCAGTTGGTAGCTATTGCTCACTTCCTTCCAACCCACTACGTTCCTTAGACTTCATCTGAACAAAAGAATCACAGCAACTGAAGTTATTACAACACCCACCACCACCTTTTTTTTAACAACTTAGTTCCTGAGTTTGCTGTGAGTCCCAAATGGCACAGTATTCCCTGTTTTTTTTTTTGTGCACTACTTTTGACCAGGATCTGTAGGGCTCTGGTCAAAAGTAGTGCACTTCGTCGGGAATAGGGTACCATTTTGGGGTGAAGCCATGATATGCGTGTAAAGCCTCCACTTGTTTTGGTTCTGAAGTCTGTGTTGGAAGGTCATGCAGGTGAGTCCAGAGGCGTGTTGTGTGTTTTTCTGTTTTCAATCTGAGATGTGTTTGGAACTGACGCGAGTGTTGAAGGTGACACTGATCTGTTGCTCTCTGGAGGCACCTGGCTCACCCTGCATCCCTGCTTTCTACCTCTGAGACTGATTCATCCTACCCTTTTTTTTATTTTTTTCTCTCTCTACCTCCATTCCCCCTCCCCCCCTCTCTCTCTCCATCCCTCTGGAGACTGATTCAGAGTGTCAGGTCCCTGTCCTGGTGAGTTGTTTTAGGAGGTGCAAGGTACAGTACCTTGAAGGGATGGATGTCGTAGAGAGAATTCATCCTGATCAGCTCCCTTGTATTCTACCCTTCCCTCCTGGGGCCCGATGGTAGGCTAGATGTCATACCACCTGACTCATGATTCAAGGGAAACTAGCCACTAATATTTTCCATGAAACCTGCAAACTTTGTAATAAGCGTGTATTGTATCGGTGACCTTTTTTTGTGTGTTTTTCATCACGCATGACGACTCAAGGTACAATAGAATAAAAAAGCACAGTGTAAAATAGCTGAAAGTACAAAGAATTAAAGTTTTTATGTAGCAGGATCTACAAAGAACATAATAGTGTGTAAGATGTCATGGTTACTGTCGCTGTGATCTGGTCGTCTCTGCTGACTTCACCGGGGACTGAATGTATTCTACTGGCTGACACGGGACCTCTGACATTCGCGCATATGTCAAGGTCAACCAACAAACCCCCGAGTAAAATGCTTCTAGGCCACTACTAGATGGTGCTCTCGGACCGTAGATTACTGTGATGTAATCTACAAGTGCCCACTAGATGGAGATATTTCCATTACGGCGCATGGGGTCTGTGGCTGGAGCGAAACAATTACTTCTGCACCTACAGCTTTACAGTAAATATCAACCAGTCAATTTCTACCTGATGTGGATATGGCCTGTATTTAGCCTACTCTTTTAATTTAGCCTTCTCATTTAAATTTCAGTTCACCCTCAATGTAAGGACATATTGGATTGAAGAAGTAGCTAGGCTCCAAGCCTTCTGTGATTTTAAAATGAATACATTCATATCCATCCATATTGCATTCGAGATTTATTTTCAGTCTTGGTACGCTTGGACATGCTGTCCTGTGTGTGACCACAGATAAGGTTTTCCTGATGTGTATTTTAAAAAGAGCTCAAGTCTAGAATGCTTAACTTTCACACAACTCAGTCTTAAATTATTAATAATATAGCTTACGGAATAGGCAACCCGCTGCCCAATGTGAGTTATTTTAAACTCCTGATGTCTTAACACATTTCCAAGGGAAAATGTATTACTTAGCTCATCAACAAGACTACGGGACCAGACTACTGCATTTCAATTGACTTTGTTTTTGCGAGATGTTCTTGAAAGCACAATTTCTTTACACACAAAAAAAAAAGGGAAAAACAAACAGATCAGGCAAAGCACCAGGGAACCAAGGGAGAAAATGTACTACTTTATACAAAGACAAGGCAGGCAAGATATTTGTTTTCTACACTGATGTAATCTACAATGTGACACCAAAACTGTTCCTTTACAAACAAACAAGAAAAAAATCTGACAATATCTCAGAATGGGAACCAGTGGAGAAAACACACGTCTTTGTTCCTAAAGATGGCAAACGAGGATGTCGTTTTAGTGTTGTGACCCGGCAGGGACATCAAGACATCAGTGTCTGCCATCCATCTCTTTCCTACGGGACCTAATTGACAGTAAGTGTGCTTTGGGGCCACTGTGGAGGAAATGTATGAGAACTAATACAGAACAGTCAGGATGCAAGACAATGTTAGGCCTGGACTAATCTCATATGAGAGTGATCACAATGAAATGAAAGGACGTTTATTTTAGTATTGAGGCAGGAGGTTATTATTCTGGATATTACTTTACGGACATAATGGCATCTGGAAATGCATCAATTCAGAAAGGATGAAAAGAAAAATAGATTTGATTATCTCAGGATGGTAGAAATCCGAAGAGGACGAAGTCAAACACTCGTAGACGCACACACAGATGCAACGGGCTCAAGTTATCCTGCCTCTCGCCCGTCCATAAAGGGTTCTCCGAGTCCCGTGAAGCGTGGCAGTGGGCGGATTTCCTCATCCTTCTCGCCAGCCGTGATTTTGGGCAACTCCGTGGTAAGAAACTGTTCCTGGTGCAAAAACTATGTCCTATCCCGTAGTTTGAGTAAATGACATTACTAAGCTGCTCCCGAATGGACTACGTCAGGACATACAGTGGGGAGAACAAGTATTTGATACACTGCCGATTTTGCAGGTTTTCCTACTTACAAAGCATGTAGAGGTCTGTAATTTTTATCATAGGTACACTTTAACTGTGAGAGACGAAATCTAAAACAAAAATCCAGAAAATCACATTGTATGATTTTTAAGTAATTAATTTGCATTTTATTACATGACATAAGTATTTGATCACCTACCAACCAGTAAGAATTCCGGCTCTCACAGACCTGTTAGTTTTTCTTTAAGAAGCCCTCCTGTTCTCCACTCATTACCTGTATTAACTGCACCTGTTTGAACTCGTTACCTGTATAAAAGACACCTGTCCACACACTCAATCAAACAGACTCCAACCTCTCCACAATGGCCAAGACCAGAGAGCTGTGTAAGGACATCAGGGATAAAATTGTAGACCTGCACAAGGCTGGGATGGGCTACAGGACAATAGGCAAGCAGCTTGGTGAGAAGGCAACAACTGTTGGCGCAATTATTAGAAAATGGAAGAAGTTCAAGATGACGGTCAATCACCCTCGGTCTGGAGCTCCATGCAAGATCTCACCTCGTGGGGCATCAATGATCATGAGGAAGGTGAGGGATCAGCCCAGAACTACACAGCAGGACCTGGTCAATGACCTGAAGAGAGCTGGGACCACAGTCTCAAAGAAAACCATTAGTAACACACTACGCCATCATGGATTAAAATCCTGCAGCGCATGCAAGGTCCCCCTGCTCAAGCCAGCGCATGTCCAGGCCCGTCTGAAGTTTGCCAATGACCATCTGGATGATCCAGAGGAGGAATAGGAGAAGGTCGTGTGGTCTGATGAGACAAAAATAGAGCTTTTTGGTCTAAACTCCACTCGCCGTGTTTGGAGGAAGAAGGATGATGAGTACAACCCCAAGAACCCATCCCAACCGTGAAGCATGGAGGTGGAAACATCATTCTTTGGGGATGCTTTTCTGCAAAGGGGTCAGGACGAATGCACCGTATTGAGGGGAGGATGGATGGGGCCATGTATCGCAAGATCTTGGCCAACAACCTCCTTCCCTCAGTAAGAGCATTGAAGATGGGTCGTGGCTGGGTCTTCCAGCATGACAACGAAATGAAACACACAGCCAGGGCAACTAAGGAGTGGCTCCGTAAGAAGCATCTCAAGGTCCTGGAGTGGTCTAGCCAGTCTCCAGACCTGAACCCAATAGAAAATCTTTGGAGGGAGCTGAAAGTCCGTATTGCCCAGCGACAGCCCCGAAACCTGAAGGATCTGGGGAAGGTCTGTATGGAGGAGTGGGCCAAAATCCCTGCTGCAGTGTGTGCAAACATGGTCAAGAACTACAGGAAACGTATGAGCTCTGTAATTGCAAACAAAGGTTTCTGTACCAAATATTAAGTTCTGCTTTTCTGATGTATCAAATACTTATGTCATGCAATAAAATGCAAATTAATTATTTAAAAATCACACAATGTGATTTTCTGGATTTTTGTTTTAGATTCCGTCTCTCACAGTTGAAGTGTACCTATGATAAAAATTACAGACCTCTACATGCTTTGTAAGTAGGAAAACCTGCAAAATCGGCAGTGTATCAAATACTTGTTCTCCCCACTGTATAATCGATTTCCATCGTAGTCCATGTGGGTTTTAATGACATTATTAAGGGCAACTCTGAACAGTTGAAACTGGATTTTAACGAGCTGATTGACTCTCTGCTAGACACTAACTAAAGACCCATCATATCTGGTCCTGTGTCCTCTCTGATCATATCTGGTCCTGTGCCCTCTCTGATCATATCTGGTCCTGTGTCCTCTCTGTTCATATCTGGTCCTGTGTCCTCTCTGTTCATATCTGGTCCTGTGCCCTCTCTGATCATATCTGGTCCTGTGTCCTCTCTGATCATATCCGGCCCTGTGCCCTCTCTGATCATATCTGGTCCTGTGCCCTCTCTGATCATATCTGGTCCTGTGCCCTCTCTGATCATATCTGGTCCTGTGTCCTCTCTGTTCATATCTGGTCCTGTGCCCTCTCTGATCATATCTGGTCCTGTGCCCTCTCTGATCATATCTGGCCCTGTGCCCTCTCTGATCATATCTGGTCCTGTGCCCTCTCTGATCATATCTGGTCCTGTGCCCTCTCTGATCATATCTGGTCCTGTGCCCTCTCTGATCATATCTGGCCCTGTGCCCTCTCTGATCATATCTGGTCCTGTGTCCTCTCTGATCATATCTGGTCCTGTGCCCTCTCTGATCATATCTGGTCCTGTGTCCTCTCTGATCATATCTGGTCCTGTGTCCTCTCTGATCATATCTGGCCCTGTGCCCTCTCTGATCATATCTGGCCCTGTGCCCTCTCTGATCATATCTGGTCCTGTGTCCTCTCTGATCATATCTGGCCCTGTGCCCTCTCTGATCATATCTGGTCCTGTGCCCTCTCTGATCATATCTGTCCCTGTGCCCTCTCTGATCATATCTGGCCCTGTGCCCTCTCTGATCATATCTGGTCCTGTGCCCTCTCTGATCATATCTGGTCCTGTGCCTTCTCTGAATCGTGGCATTGAACACTTTAGCAGGATTATTTCTCTTCACAACTGGCTACGTGACTATTGTAGCTCTGTGAGTGTAACATTTATTGACAATTTTGATACCTTTTGGAAACAAAACAGGTTTTATAAGGAGGATGGGATCCACCCAAATCATTTGGGTTCCTGGATCCTTTCACAGCATTATAAGGCTGCGTTGAGACAATGATCAACTCATCCTTGACCGCTGGCTACGTCCCTTCCGTCTTCAAGAGAGCGAGAGTTGCACCCCTTCTGAAAAAACCTACACTCGATCCCTCCGATGTCAACAACTACAGACCAGTATCCCTTCTTTCTTTTCTCTCCAAAACTCTTGAACGTGCCGTCCTTGGCCAGCTCTCCTGCTATCTCTCTCAGAATGACCTTCTTGATCCAAATCAGTCAGGTTTCAAGACTAGTCATTCAACTGAGACTGCTCTTCTCTGTGTCACGGAGGCGCTCCGCACTGCTAAAGCTAACTCTCTCTCCTCTGCTCTCATCCTTCTAGACCTATCGGCTGCCTTTGATACTGTGAACCATCAGATCCTCCTCTCCACCCTCTCCGAGCTGGGCATCTCCGGCGCGGCCCACGCTTGGATTGCGTCCTACCTGACAGGTCGCTCCTACCAGGTGGCGTGGCGAGAATCTGTCTCCGCACCACGTGCTCTCACCACTGGTGTCCCCCAGGGCTCTGTTCTAGGCCCTCTCCTATTCTCGCTATACACCAAGTCACTTGGCTCTGTCATATCCTCACATGGTCTCTCCTATCATTGCTATGCAGACGACACACAATTAATCTTCTCCTTTCCCCCCTCTGATAACCAGGTGGTGAATCGCATCTCTGCATGTCTGGCAGACATATCAGTGTGGATGACGGATCACCACCTCAAGCTGAACCTCGGCAAGACGGAGCTGCTCTTCCTCCCGGGGAAGGACTGCCCGTTCCATGATCTCGCCATCACGGTTGACAACTCCATTGTGTCCTCCTCCCAGAGTGCTAAGAACCTTGGCGTGATCCTGGACAACACCCTGTCGTTCTCAACTAACATCAAGGCGGTGACCCGTTCCTGTAGGTTCATGCTCTACAACATTCGCAGAGTACGACCCTGCCTCACGCAGGAAGCGGCGCAGGTCCTAATCCAGGCACTTGTCATCTCCCGTCTGGATTACTGCAACTCGCTGTTGGCTGGGCTCCCTGCCTGTGCCATTAAACAACTCATCCAGAACGCCGCAGCCCGTCTGGTGTTCAACTTTCCTAAGTTCTCTCACGTCACCCCGCTCCTCCGCTCTCTCCACTGGCTTCCAGTTGAAGCTCGCATCCGCTACAAGACCATGGTGCTTGCCTACGGAGCTGTGAGGGGAACGGCACCTCCGTACCTTCAGGCTCTGATCAGGCCCTACACCCAAACAAGGGCACTGCGTTCATCCACCTCTGGCCTGCTCGCCTCCCTACCTCTGAGGAAGTACAGTTCCCGCTCAGCCCAGTCAAAACTGTTCGCTGCTCTGGCACCCCAATGGTGGAACAAACTCCCTCACGACGCCAGGTCAGCGGAGTCAATCACCACCTTCCGGAGACACCTGAAACCCCACCTCTTTAAGGAATACCTAGGATAGGATAAAGTAATCCTTCTAACCCCCCCCCCCCTTAAAAGAGTTAGATGCACTATTGTAAAGTGGTTGTTCCACTGGACATCATAAGGTGAATGCACCAACTTGTAAGTCGCTCTGGATAAGAGCGTCTGCTAAATGACTTAAATGTAAATGTAAATGTAATGACTTATCAATGACCCAAGTCCAGCTCAGCTCGTCCCTACCATTGTGATGTCATAATGCTTCAGCAAATGTACATTATCCCAGAGGACGTTGGGAGACACAATGTAAATAACCTAATTTATGTCCCTCTAACTGCCCTGAATGCCTCTGCTCATCCTACAGCTATTATATGCTGTAATCATGAATTAGATTTATGCTGTTAGCACTGAGGCGGTGTGCCCTAGTAGGAAGTCTACTGTGTGCAGCTCACCCTGCACTAACATAAATAACATGAGAATATCTACTGCTGCTTCGCTTCCCAGTAAAGTAATGAAAACAAGCAAGCATCCCAGAAGAAAAGTGCTGAAAATAGCCCACGTTAACATACGAAGCTTAAGAAACAAGGTTCATAAAATCAATAACTTGCTGGTAACAGATGACATTCATATTCTGACTATCTCTGAAACTCACTTAGATAATACCTTTGATGATACAGTGGTAGTAATACAAGGTTATAACATGTATAGAAAAGACAGATTTGCCAGTGTTTATATTCAGAACCACATTCCTATAAAGATTAGAGACGATCTCATGTTAAATACTGTTGAAGTAATATGGCTACAGGTTCATCTGCCTCACCTAAAGCCCATTCTGGTGGGAAGCTGCTATAGACCACCAAGTGATAACAGTCAGTATCTGGATAACATGTGTGAAATGCTTGATAATGTATGTGATATCAACAGAGAAATATATTTTCTGGGTGATTTAAAGATTGACTGGCTTTCATCAAGCTGCCCACTAAAGAAATAGCTTCGAACTGTAACCAGTGCCTGCAACCTGGTTCAGGTTATCAGTCAACCTACCAGGGTAGTTACAAACAATACAGGAATTAAATCATCAACATGTATTGATCACATCTTTACTAATGCTGAAGAAACGTGCTTGAAAGCAGGATCCAAATCCATAGGATCATCAGATGTACTGATCACAATATAGTAGCCATATCTAGGAAATCCAAAGTTGCAAAGGCTGGGCCTAATATAGTGCATAAGAGGTCATACCATAAGTTTTGTAGTGATTCCTATGTTGTTGATGTAAATAATATTTACTGGTCTGTGGTCTGTAATGAGGAGCAACCAGATGCTGCACTTGACACATTTTTTAAAAATGGCTTATTCCATTTACTAATAAACATGCACCTATTAAGAAAATGACTGTAAAAACTGTTAAATCCTTTGAGGATTGATGAGGAATTGAAACATTGTGTGGTTGAGAGGGACGAGGCAAAAAGGAATGGCAATTATGTCTGGCTACACAACAGATTGGCAAAACGTACTGCAAATTGAGAAATCATGTGACTAAACTGACTAAAAAAAGAAGAAGAAACTATACTATGAAACAGATAAATGACATAAAGAACGACAGTAAAAAGCTTTGGAGCTCCTTAAATGACATTCTGGGAAAAAAGGTAAACTCAGCTCCATCATTCATTGAATCAGGTGACTCATTCATCACAAAAACAACTGATATTGCCAACTACTTTAATAATTTTTTAATTAGCAAACTTAGGCGTAACATGCCAGCAACAAACGCTGACACTACACATCCAAGTATATCTCACAAAATTATGAAAGACAAGCATTGTAATTTTTAATTCCATAAAGTGAGTGTGGAAGAGGTGAACAAATTATTATTGTCTATCAACAATGACAAGCCAGCGGGGTCTGACAACTTGGAAGGCAAATTACTGAGGATAATAGCGGACGATATTACCACTCCTATTTGCCATATTTTCAATGTAAGCCTACTAGAAGGTGTGTGTCCCCAGGCTTGGAGGGAAACACAAGTCAATCCGCTACCTAACAATAGTAAAGCCACCTCGCTCGAATAGCCTACCAATCAGCCTGTTATCAACCCTTAGTAAACTTTTTTGGGGAAAAAATGGTTTGACCAGGTACAATACTATTTTACAGTAAACAAATTTACAACAGACTTTCAGCACGCTTATAGGGAAGGACATTCATGATAAAACGATTGTGGGGGCTGTTTTGTTAGACTTCAGTGCGGCTTTTGACATTATTGATCGTAGTCTGCTGCTTTACACCCCCTGCTATATTGTGGATAAATAGTTACCTGTCTAACAGAACACAGAGGGTGTTCTGTAATGGAAGCCTCTCCAACATAATCCAGGTAGAATCAGGAATTCCCCAGAGCAAGTGCCTTACTTTATTCAATCTTAACTAATGACATGCCACTGGCTTTGAGTAAAGCCAGTGTGTCTATGTATGCGGATGACTCAATACTATACATGTCAGCTACTACAGCGACTGAAATGACTGCAACACTTAACAAAGAGCTGCAGTTAGTTTCAGAGTGGGTGGCAAGGAATAAGTTAGCCCTAAATATTTCTAAAACTAAAAGCATTGTATTTGGCACAAATAATTCACTAAACCCTAAATATGAACTAAATCTTATAATAAATAATGTGGAAATTGAGCAAGTTGAGATGACTAAAGTAACCTTGGATTGTAAACTGTCATGGTCAAAACATATTGACACAACAGTAGCTAAGATGGGGAGAAGTCTGTCCATAATAAAGCGCTGCTCTGCATTCTTAACAGCACTATCAACAAAGCAGGTCCTACAGGCCCTAGTTTTGTCACACCTGGACTACTGTTCAGTCGTGTGGTCAGGTGCCACAAAGAGGGACTTAGGAACATTTTAATTGGCTCAGCACAGGGCAGCACGGCTGGACCTTGGATGTACACAGAGAGCTAACATTAATAATAATTTACATGTCAATCTCGCCTGGCTCAAAGTGGAGAAGAGATTGACTTCATCACTGCTTGTATTTATGAGAGGTATTGACATGTTGTCTGTTTAAAGGATTTGCACACAGTTAGAGTCCCGCTCCTTGAAAGCTGCAGCTCTAGCCTTTAGCTCAGTGTGAATGTTGCCTGTGAACGTACAGTTACTATGGGGACGATGTCATCGATGCACTTATTGATAAAGCCAGTGACCGATGTGATGTACTCCTCAATGCCATCGGAAGAATCCCGGAACATATTCCAGTCTGTGCTAGCAAAACACTCCTGTAGTTTAGCGTCTGCTTCATCTGACCACTTTTTTTTTAATAGACCGAGTCACTGATGCTTCCTGCTTTAATTTTTGCTTGTAAGCAGGAAGCAGGAATCAGGAGGATAGAATTTTGGTCAGACTTGCCAAATGGAGGGCGAGGGAGAGCTTTGTACGCATCTTTGTGTGTGGAGTAAAGGTGGTCTAGAATTTTTTTCTCCTTTGATTGCACATTTAACATGCTAAAAGAAATGAGGTAAAACTGATTTAAGTTTCCCTGCATTAAAGTCCCCGCGGCCACTAGGAGCGAGTCACTGATGCTTCCTGCTTTAATTTTTGCTTGTAAGCAGGAAGCAGGAATGAGGCTCTGGATGAGCCTTTTCCTGTTTGCTTATGGCCGTTGTAGAGTCATTGAGTGGTGTCTTAATGCTAGCATCGGTCTGTGGTGGTATGTAGACAGCTATGAAAATACAGTTGAAAACTCTCTAGGTAGATATTGTGGTCTACAGCTTATCATGAGATACTCTACCTCAGGCGAGCAAAACCTTGAGACTTCCTTAGATATCGTGCACCAGCTGTTGTTTACATATATGCATAGGACCCCGCCCGGTGTCTTACCAGAGGCTGCTGTTCTGTCCTGCCGATAGAGTGTATAACCCGCCAGCTGTATGTTCTTAATGTCGTCGTTCAGCCACGACTCGTGAAACATAAGTTATTACAGTCTTTAATGTCCCGTTGGTAGGATATACGTGCTTTCAGTTCGTCCCATTTATTTTCCAGCGATTGAATGTTAGCTAGCAGGACAGAAGACCAAGGCAGATTAACCATTCGTCGCCTGATCCTCACAAGGCACCCTGATCTTTTACCACTAAATCTCAGTTTCCTTCTCCAGCGAATCACAGGGATCTGGGCCTGGTCGGGTATCTGTAGTAGTATATCCCTCCCGTCCGACTCATTGAAGAAAAACTCTTCGTCTAATCTGAGGTGAATAATGTCAGTTCTGATGTCCAGAAGCTCTTTTCGGTCATAAGAGACGATAGCAGCAACATTATGTACAAAACAAGTTACGAGCAACGCGAAAAGACAAATAAGATATCATGGTTGGTTAAGACCCGCTAAGACGGCAGCCCTACCCTCCGGCGCCATCACACACACACACACGATAACATACGCACTATACACACACGTACACATGGATTTTGTACTGTAGATATGTGGTAGTGGTGGAGTAGGGGTCTGAGGGCACACAGTGTGTTGTGAAATCTGTTATGAATGTATTGTAATGTTTTAAAAATTGTATAAACTGCCTTATTTTTGCTGGACCCCATAATAAATACAAATACAAATGCACACACAGACGCACACACAGACACACACACACACACACACACACACACACACACACTGTCGTCAACAACATAGCTCTCTGAGGAAATGCCTCAACAGCATGAACTCTGTAATGAGTAAAAGTGAATTAAAGTCTGCGAGAGAGAAAGAGAGAGGGAGAGAGACAGAGAACGACAGAGTGTTAGAGAGACCACGGGGGAGGGAGAAAGAGAGAGAACGAGAGAGGGAGAGAGAAACAGAGAAAGACAGAGTGTTCGAGAGAGGGAGAGAGAAACAGAGAAAGACAGAGTGTTCGAGAGAAAGAGAGAGGGAGAGAGAAACAGAGAACGACAGAGTGTTAGAGAGACCACGGGGGAGGGAGAAAGAGAGAGAACGAGAGAGGGAGAGAGAAACAGAGAAAGACAGAGTGTTCGAGAGAACGAGAGAGGGAGAGAGAGACAGAGAACGACAGAGTGTTCGAGAGAACGAGAGAGGGAGAGAGAGACAGAGAACGATAGTGTTAGAGAGAACACGAGGGAGGGAGAGAGTTAAAGAGAGCGAGAGAGAACACGAGTGAGGGAGAGAGATAGAGAACGACAGAGTGTTATAGAGAATGAGAGAGGGAGAGAGAGAGAGAGAGAGAACACGAGAGAGAGAGAACGTGAGAGAGCGAGGGCCACTGTACCGTTCCTACTATTAAATGAAATTATCCTTTATTTAGCACACAATGGAAGGTTCCGGAGAGAGACGATCAATACTAATATCTCCCGATCATAATCGTCAAACTTCTCTCTTGAAATGATTCTCATCAATTCCCTAAAAAGACCACAGGCCTGTGTGAAAGATCAATACAACTATGAGCCAGCCTAAAACCCCCAAACAGCAAGCAATGCAGGTGTAGAAGCACGGTGGCTAGGAAAAACTCCCTAGAAAGGCCAAAACCTAGGAAGAAACCTAGAGAGGAACCAGGCTATGAGGGGTGGCCAGTCCTCTTCTGGATGTGCCGGGTGGAGATTATAACAGAACATGGCCAAGATGTTCAAATGTTCATAAATGTACAGCATGGTCAAATAATAATAATCACAGTAGTTGTCGAGGGTGCAGCAAGTCAGCACCTCAGGAGTAAATGTCAGTTGGCTTTTCATTGCCGATCATTAAGAGTATCTCTACCGCTCCTACGGTCTCTAGAGAGTTGAAAACAGCAGGTCTGGGACAGGTAGCACGTCCGGTGAACAGGTCAGGGTTCCATAGGCAGAACAGTTGGAATAGGCAGAACAGTTGGAACTGGAGCAGCAGCAAGGCCAGGTGGACTGGGGACAGCAAGGAGTCATCATGCCAGGTAAATTAACGGAGTAGAGCAGTAGTAAGGGTAGAGTTAGTATACTAGCTGAAGGTTAGGAGGTAGAGTTAGTATACTAGCTGAAGGTTAGGAGGTAGAGTTAGTATACTAGCTGAAGGTTAGGAGGTAGAGTTAGTATACTAGCTGAAGGTTAGGAGGTAGAGTGAGTATACTAGCTGAAGGTTAGGAGGTAGAGTGAGTATACTAGCTGAAGGTTAGGAGGTAGAGTTAGTATACTAGCTGAAGGTTAGGAGGTAGAGTTAGTATACTAGCTGAAGGTTAGGAGGTAGAGTTAGTATACTAGCTGAAGGTTAGGAGGTAGAGTTAGTATACTAGCTGAAGGTTAGGAGGTAGAGTGAGTATACTAGCTGAAGGTTAGGAGGTAGAGTTAGTATACTAGCTGAAGGTTAGGAGGTAGAGTTAGTATACTAGCTGAAGGTTAGGAGGTAGAGTTAGTATACTAGCTGAAGGTTAGGAGGTAGAGTTAGTATACTAGCTGAAGGTTAGGAGGTAGAGTTAGTATACTAGCTGAAGGTTAGGAGGTAGAGTTAGTATACTAGCTGAAGGTTAGGAGGTAGAGTTAGTATACTAGCTGAAGGTTAGGAGGTAGAGTTAGTATACTAGCTGAAGGTTAGGAGGTAGAGTGAGTATACTAGCTGAAGGTTAGGAGGTAGAGTTAGTATACTAGCTGAAGGTTAGGAGGTAGAGTTAGTATACTAGCTGAAGGTTAGGAGGTAGAGTTAGTATACTAGCTGAAGGTTAGGAGGTAGAGTTAGTATACTAGCTGAAGGTTAGGAGGTAGAGTTAGTATACTAGCTGAAGGTTAGGAGGTAGAGTTAGTATACTAGCTGAAGGTTAGGAGGTAGAGTTAGTATACTAGCTGAAGGTTAGGAGGTAGAGTGAGTATACTAGCTGAAGGTTAGGAGGTAGAGTTAGTATACTAGCTGAAGGTTAGGAGGTAGAGTTAGTATACTAGCTGAAGGTTAGGAGGTAGAGTTAGTATACTAGCTGAAGGTTAGGAGGTAGAGTGAGTATACTAGCTGAAGGTTAGGAGGTAGAGTGAGTATACTAGCTGAAGGTTAGGAGGTAGAGTTAGTATACTAGCTGAAGGTTAGGAGGTAGAGTTAGTATACTAGCCGAAGGTTAGGAGGTAGAGTTAGTATACTAGCTGAAGGTTAGGAGGTAGAGTTAGTATACTAGCTGAAGGTTAGGAGGTAGAGTTAGTATACTAGCTGAAGGTTAGGAGGTAGAGTTAGTATACTAGCTGAAGGTTAGGAGGTAGAGTTAGTATACTAGCTGAAGGTTAGGAGGTAGAGTGAGTATACTAGCTGAAGGTTAGGAGGTAGAGTTAGTATACTAGCTGAAGGTTAGGAGGTAGAGTTAGTATACTAGCTGAAGGTTAGGAGGTAGAGTTAGTATACTAGCTGAAGGTTAGGAGGTAGAGTTAGTATACTAGCTGAAGGTTAGGAGGTAGAGTTAGTATACTAGCTGAGTGTTTCTATCTCTTTCAACAATGGCGGCTGGCGATCGTTGACCTGCGAAAGAGGGGGAGCGAGAGAGAGGGAGCGAGAGAGAGAGAGGGAGAGAGAGGGAGGGAGGGAGAGGAGCGAGAGAGAGGGAGCGAGAGAGAGGGAGCGAGAGAGAGGGAGAGAGATGGAGCGAGAGAGAGGGAGCGAGAGAGAGGGAGGGAGGGAGAGAGAGGGAGCGAGAGAGAGCGAGGGAGAGAGAGGGAGCGAGAGAGAAGGGAGGGAGTGTGTGGTATGTATGTTGAGGGAAAATCCGATGGATTTACTGGACTCGAGGGAGGGAGAGAAAGAGGGTGAGAGGGAAAGAGGGAGGGAGGATTGAGAGAAAGGGGGAGGGAGGGAGGGTGGTAGGGAAAGAGGGAGGGAGGTTTGAGAGAAAGAGGGAGGGAGGGAGTAAGGGAGGATGGCGACATGTCGGAGGTGAGAATGTGTGATTCACAGCTCCATGGACCCCTGCTCCTCTGTCAGCATCTCACTGCTCTCTGAGTGATGGACTTCTTACTGGTTGGTAGGTGTTTCAAATACTTATGTCATGCAATAAAATGCAAATTATTTACTTAAAAATCATACAATGTGATTTTCTGGATTTTTGTTTTAGATTCCGTCTCTCACAGTTGACGTGTACCTATGATAAAAATTACAGACCTCTACAAGCTTTGTAAGTAGGAAAACCTGCAAAATCGGCAGTTTATCAAATACTTGTTCTCCCAACTGTATATACACACTCACACTCACACTCACACTCACACTCACACACACACATATATATATATATATATATATACAGTGGGGAGAACAAGTATTTGATACACTGCCGATTTTGCAGGTTTTCCTACTTACAAAGCATGTAGAGGTCTGTAATTTTTATCATAGGTACACTTCAACTGTGAGAGACGGAATCTAAAACAAAAATCCAGAAAATCACATTGTATGATTTTTAAGTAATTAATTTGCATTTTATTGCATGACATAAGTATTTGATACATCAGAAAAGCAGAACTTAATATTTGGTACAGAAACCTTTGTTTGCAATTACAGAGATCATACGTTTCCTGTAGTTCTTGACCAGGTTTGCACACACTGCAGCAGGGATTTTGGCCCACTCCTCCATACAGACCTTCTCCAGATCCTTCAGGTTTCGGGGCTGTCGCTGGGCAATACGGAATTTCAGCTCCCTCCAAAGATTTTCTATTGGGTTCAGGTCTGGAGACTGGCTAGACCACTCCAGGAACTTGAGATGCTTCTTACGGAGCCACTCCTTAGTTGCCCTGGCTGTGTGTTTCGGGTTGTTGTCATGCTGGAAGACCCAGCCACGACCCATCTTCAATGCTCTTACTGAGGGAAGGAGGTTGTTGGCCAAGATCTCGCGATACATGGCCCCATCCATCCTCCCCTCAATACGGTGCAGTCGTCCTGTCCCCTTTGCAGAAAAGCATCCCCAAAGAATGATGTTTCCACCTCCATGCTTCACGTTTGGGATGGGTTCTTGGGGTTGTACTCATCCTTCTTCTTCCTCCAAACACAGCGAGTGGAGTTTAGACCAAAAAGTTATATTTTTGTCTCATCAGACGACATGACCTTCTCCCATTCCTCCTCTGGATCATCCAGATGGTCATTGGCAAACTTCAGACGGGCCTGGACATGCGCTGGCTTGAGCAGGGGGACCTTGCGTGCGCTGCAGGATTTTAATCCATGACGGCGTAGTGTGTTACTAATGGTTTTCTTTGAGACTGTGGTCCCAGCTCTCTTCAGGTCATTGACCAGGTCCTGCCGTGTAGTTCTGGGCTGATCCCTCACCTTCCTCATGATCATTGATTCCCCACGAGGTGATATCTTGCATGGAGCCCCAGACCGAGGGTGATTGACCGTCATCTGAACTTCTTCCATTTTCTAATAATTGCGCCAACAGTTGTTGCCTTCTCACCAAGCTGCTTGCCTATTGTCCTGTAGCCCATCCCAGCCTTGTGCAGGTCTACAATTTTATCCCTGATGTCCTTACACAGCTCTCTGGTCTTGGCCATTGTGGAGAGGTTGGAGTCTGTTTGATTGAGCGTGTGGACAGGTGTCTTTTATACAGGTAACGAGTTCAAACAGGTGCAGTTAATACAGGTAATGAGTGGAGAACAGGAGGGCTTCTTAAAGAAAAACTAACAGGTCTGTGAGAGGCGGAATTCTTACTGGTTGGTAGGTGATCAAATACTTATGTCATGCAATAAAATGCAAATTAATTACTTAAAAATCATACAATGTGATTTTCTGGATTTTTGTTTTAGATTCCGTCTCTCACAGTTGAAGTGTACCTATGATAAAAATTACAGACCTCTACATGCTTTGTAAGTAGGAAAACCTGCAAAATCGGCAGTGTATCAAATACTTGTTCTCCCCACTGTATATACACATGCACGCACGCACGCCCACACGCACACACACACACACACACACACACACACACACACACACACACACACACACACACACACACACACACACACACACACACACACACACACACACACACACACACACACACACACACACACACACACACACACACACACACACACACACACACACACATACTGAGTCAATGTGCAGGAGTACCAGGTATTTGAGGTGATATGTACATATACTTTGGGGAGGTGTAGACGTGAGTAGACAATCAGGATAGAAAATAAAAAGAGTAGCAGCAGCATATGTGAACGGTGTGAAATATAGTGTGAAAGACTCGATGTGTTTCTATGTATGAGTTTGTGTGTGGCGTAAATATGCATGTATGTGTGTGTGTGTGTATGTGAGTGTGTGTGTGTGTGTGTTAGATTGTCAGTGTAGTATGTGTGAGTGTGTGGGTAGAGGCCAGTGAGTGTACATCGAGCCTGGTTAGAGAGTCAGTGTAAATAAAAAGGAGATCAATGTAAATAGTCTGGGTAACCATTTTATTAACTGTTCTTATGGTTTGGGGGGTAGAAGCTGTTCAGGAGCCTTTTGGTTCCATACTTGGCGCTCCGGTATCGCTTGCCTCTCGGTAGCTAGAGAGTACAGTTCATGACTTGGTTGGCTGGAGTCTTTGTACATTTTTAAGGCATTCCTCTGACGCCGCCTGGTATAGAGGTCCTGGATAGCAGGCGGCTCGGCCCCAGTGATGTAGCCAAGCAGTTTCCATACCATGCAGCGATGCAGCCAGTCAAGATGCTCTCAATGGTGTAGCTGTTTAACTTTTTGAGGATCTGAGGACTATTGCATATTTCAGCCTCCTAAAATGGAAGAGGCGCTGTCGTGCCCCCTTCATGAGTGTGTTGGTGTGTTTGGACCATGATAGGTCCTTAGTGATGTGGACACAGAGGAACTTGAAGCTCTCGACCCACTCTACTACAGCCCCGTCGATGTCAATGGGGGCGTGCTCGGACCTCCGGTTCCTGTTGTCCACGTTCAGCTCCTTTGTCTTGCTGACGTTGAGGGAGAGGTTGTTGTCCTGGCAACACACTGTCAGGTCTCTGACCACCTCCCTATAGGCTGTTTCATCATCGTCGGTGATCAGGCCTACCACCGTTGTGCCGTCTGCAAACTTAATGATGGTGTTGGAGTCGTGGGTGAACAGGGAGTACAGGAGGGGACTAAGCACGCACCCCTGAGAGGCCCCTGTGTTGAGGGTTAGCGTAGGAGAGATGTTGTTGCCTACCCTCACCACCTGGAAGCCGGCCCATCAGGAAGTCCAGGATCCAGTTGCAGAGAGAGAGGTTCAGTCCCAGGGTCCGTGGCTTGGTGATGAGCTTGGAGGGGACTATCGTGTTGAACACTGAACTGTAGTCTAAGAACAGCATTCTCACGTAGGTGTTTCCTCTTGTCAAGGTGGGAGAGGGCAGTGTGAAGTCCGATTGAGATCTGTTGGGGCGGTATGTGAATTGGAGTGGGTCCAGCGTGTCTGGGATGATGGTGTTGATGTGAGTCATGACCAACCTTTCAAAGCACTTCATGGCTTTGATGTGAGTGCTATGGGGCAAAAGTAATTTAGACGGGTTATCATGGTGTTCTTGGGCACAGGGACTATGGTGGTCTTCTTGAAACATGTAGGTATTACAGACCGGTTCAGGGAGAAGTTGAAAATGGCAGTGAAGACACTTGCCAGCTGGTCAGTGCATGCTCTGAGTACGCGTCCTGGTAATCCGTCTGTTAACCTGTTTAAAGGTCTTACTCACATCGGCTATGGAGAGCGTGACCTCACAGGCGTCTGGAACAGCTGGCGCTCTCATGCATGGTTCACTGTTGCTAGACTCGAAGCGAGCGTAGAAGGCATTTAGCTTGTCTGTAATCCGACGAGTGTCAGAGCCAGTTTAGTAGGATTTGTCCTGTATTGGCGCTTTGCCTGTTTGATGGTTCATTCACTTCCTGGTCAGTGTCCCGCTCCTTGAAAGCGGCAGCTCTAGCATTTAGCTCAGTGCGGATGTTGCCTATAATCCACGGCTTCTGGTTGAGATATGTACGTACAGTCACTGTGAGGGCGACGTCATCGATAATTAATGAAGCCGGTGACTGATGTGGTAAACTCCTTAATGTTATCGATGAATCCCCGTAATATATTCCAGTCTGTGCTAGCTAAATAATCCTGTAGCTTAGCATCCGCTTCATTGGACCACTTCAGTATTGAGCGCGTCACTGGTACTTCCTGTTTGAGTTTTTGCTTTTAATCAGGAATCAGGAGGATAGAGTTATGGTCAGATTTGCCAAATGGAGGGCGATGAAGAGCTTTGAATGTGTCTGGAGTATAGGTGATCTAGAGGGTTTTTCCCTCTCTCTAGTTGCACATATGACATGCTAATAGAAATTAGGTCAAACGGATTTCAGTTTTCCTGCAATAAAATCCCCGGCCACTAGGAGAGCTGCCGCTGGGTGAGCATTTTCTTGTCGGCATATGGCCCTATACAGATTGTTGAGTGCGGTCTTAGTGCCAGCATTGGCTTGTGGTTGTAAGTAGACAGCTACGAAGACAGTGAAGAGATGTCAGTCTGACTGTCAGTGAGAATCCTGGGTCCTGTTCAGTATAAAAAATGAAATAAAAAGCCTCTGAAAAAGGGAGGTACTGTCTGAATTTAATGTTAATCTGAAAATGTTTATTTTCCTTTTTTCCGTTTTTTGATTTTTTTTTTGCTACATTGTGCCCTAATGAACATGACCCAGAGTTATTCTTCTGTCGATTAGCCTTCTCTCCCACTCAGACATACTCGACCATGCCCATCCTCTCACATTGCCTTATTGACTATCAGTAATCCATGGGGCAATTTCCTGAAGCTTACCAAGTTGATTGGTTTTCTGTTGGGAAACGAGCCAATGTCAGATATCCTCCTAGACGCTCACGCTGTGTAGATGGTCCAGAAAATGTCCCCTTTTTTCTTTTACCAAACATTTAAAGAAAAAGCAAAACAAAAGCCAGATGCAGTGTTACTGTTTGTGACCGGAGGTCAAATTGGTTTGTTGAGTAAATGGTTGTTGTTCATTGAGTTGACTTGTATAAAACACATTGTTATTTGATTATATCTAATAACACAACATTACAATACTGTTTACATCTGAGTCATTTAGCAGACGCTCTTATCAAATCAATATACATGTTATTTGTCACATGCTCCAAATACAACAGGTGTAGGTAGACCTTACAGTGAAATGCTTAATTACATGCCCTTAACCAACAATACAGTTCAAGAAAGAGCTAAGAATATATTTACTAAATAAAATAAAATAAAATAACAATAACGAGGCTATATACAGGGGTACCGGTACCGAGTCAATGTGCGGGGGTAAAGGTTAGTCGAGGTAATTTTTACTTGTAGGTAGGGGTAAAGTGACTATGCATAGATAATAAACAGCAAGTAGCAGCAGTGTAAAAACAAAGGGGGTGGGGGTTCAATGTAAATAGTTTGGTGGCAATCTGATTAATTGTTCAGTAGTCTTATGGCTTGTGGGTAGAAGCTGTTAAGGAGACTTTTGGACCTAGACTTGGCGCTCCGGTACTGCTTGCTGTGCAGTAGCAGAGAGAACAGTCTATGACTTGGGTGACTGGAGTCTTTGACATTTTTTGGGGCTTTCCTCTGACACTGCCTAGTATAGAGGTCCTGGATGGCAGGAGTCTTGGCCTTAGTGATGTACTGGGAAGTATGCACTACCCTCTGTAGCGCCTTATGGTTGGATGCTGAACAGTTGCCATACCAGGTGGTGATGCAAACGGTCAGGATGCTCTCGATGGTGCAGCTGTAGAACTTTTTGAGGATCTGGGGGCCCATGCCAAATCATTTCAGTCTCCTGAGAGGGAAAAGGCCTTGTCGTGCCCTCTTCACGACTTTCTTGGTGTGTGTGGACCATGATAGTTGGTTGGTGATGTGGACACCAAGGAACTTGAAACTCTCGACCCGCTCCACTACAGCCCCATTGATGTGAATGGGGGCGTGTTCGGTCCTCCTTTTCCTGTAGTCCACAATCATCTCCTTTGTCTTGATCACGTTGAGGGGGAGGTTGTTGTCCTGGTGTAACAGTATAACTTTAGTACCGTCCCCTCGCCCCGACACGGGCGCGAACCAGGGACCCTCTGCACACATCGACAACAGTCACCCACGAAGCGTCGTTACCCATCGCTCCACAAAAGCCGCGGCCCTTGCAGAGCAAGGGGAACCACTACTTCTAGGTTTCAGAGCAAGTGACGTAACTGATTGAAACGCTACTAGCGCGTACCCGCTAACTAGCTAGCCATTTCACATCCGTTACACTGGCACCACACTACCAGGTCTCTGACCTCCTCCTTATAGGCTGTCTCATCGTTGTTGGTGATCAGACATACCTCCGTTGTGTCGTCAGAAAACGTAATGATGGCGTTGGAGTCGTTCTTGGCCACGCAGTTGTGGGTAACTAAGCGACCTGGTTTTCATTACTCATTGTGTATTTAATCCTTGTGTTATTATTTTTGAAAAAATGTCTCTCTCTGCATTGTTGGGAAGGGCCCGTAAGTAAGCATTTCCCTGTTAGTCCACACCTGTTGTTTACCAAGCGTGACAAATAACATTCTATTTGAATTTAACCCTGGGCATGACTAATAGTGATGGAAAAATTTCACTTTCAGATACTGTATAATCTTTTGATGTCATAAAAAACTGTGCATGAGTCATTTTCACTTGGTCAATTGTGAAATTAGCAGTGCCAGTGAGTCATAGGTCACATTGACACACACACGCACACACGCACACACACACACGCACACACACACACACACACACACACACACACACACACACACACACACACACACACACACACACACACACACACACTTAATAAAATCTTCATAGTCTCTCTCTGCCTTTCTTTGTCTAGCCCCTCCCTCCCTCCCTCCCTCCCTCCCCCCTCCCTCCCTCCCTCCCTCCCTCCCTCCCTCCCTCCCTCCCTCCCTCCCTCCCTCCCTCCCTCCCTCTCCATTCATCTCCCTCTCCTGTGGTCTTTTTCTAATTGTAGAATTTTTATTTGTGGCTTCTATCAATGTAAATGTCTGCATCATTTCCAATCCCCCATATACAGTGGGGAGAACAAGTATTTGATACACTGCCGATTTTGCAGGTTTTCCTACTTACAAAGCATGTAGAGGTCTGTAATTTTTATCATAGGTACACTTCAACTGTGAGAGACGGAATCTAAAACAAAAATCCAGAAAATCACATTGTATGATTTTTAAATAATTAATTTGCATTTTATTGCATGACATAAGTATTTGATCACCTACCAACCAGTAAGAATTCCGGCTCTCACAGACCTGTTAGTTTTTCTTTAAGAAGCCCTCCTGTTCTCCACTCATTACCTGTATTAACTGCACCTGTTTGAACTCGTTACCTGTATAAAAGACACCTGTCCACACACAATCAAACAGATTCCAACCTCTCCACAATGGCCAACACCAGAGAGCTGTGTAAGGACATCAGGGATAAAATTGTAGACCTGCACAAGGCTGGGATGGGCTACAGGACAATAGGCAAGCAGCTTGGTGAGAAGGAAACAACTGTTGGCGCAATTATTAGAAAATGGAAGAAGTTCAAGATGACGGTCAATCACCCTCGGTCTGGGGCTCCATGCAAGATTTCACCTCGTGGGGCATCAATGATCATGAGGAAGGTGAGGGATCAGCCCAGAACTACACGGCAGGACCTGGTCAATGACCTGAAGAGAGCTGGGACCACAGTCTCAAAGAAAACCATTAGTAACACACTACGCCGTCATGGATTAAAATCCTGCAGCGCACGCAAGGCCCCCCTGCTCAAGCCAGCGCATGTCCAGGCCCGTCTGAAGTTTGCCAATGACCATCTGGATGATCCAGAGGAGGAATGGGAGAAGGTCATGTGGTCTGATGAGACAAAAATAGAGCTTTTTGGTCTAACTCCACTCGCCGTGTTTGGAGGAAGAAGAAGTATGAGTACAACCCCAAGAACACCATCCCAACCGTGAAGCATGGAGGTGGAAACATCATTCTTTGGGGATGCTTTTCTGCAAAGGGGACAGGACGACTGCACCGTATTGAGGGGAGGATGGATGGGGCCATGTATCGCGAGATCTTGGCCAACAACCTCCTTCCCTCAGTAAGAGCATTGAAGATGGGTCGTGGCTGGGTCTTCCAGCATGACAACGACACGAAGCACACAGCCATGGCAACTAAGGAGTGGCTCCGTAAGAAGCATCTCAAGGTCCTGGAGTGGCCTAGCCAGTCTCCAGACCTGAACCCAATAGAAAATCTTTGGAGGGAGCTGAAAGTCCGTATTGCCCAGCGACAGCCCCGAAACCTGAAGGATCTGGAGAAGATCTGTAGGGAGGAGTGGGCCAAAATCCCTGCTGCAGTGTGTGCAAACCTAGTCAAGAACTACAGGAAACGTATGATCTCTGTAATTGCAAACAAAGGTTTCTGTACCAAATATTAAGTTCTGCTTTTCTGATGTATCAAATACTTATGTCATGCAATAAAATGCAAATTAATTACTTAAAAATCATACAATGTGATTTTCTGGATTTTCGTTTTAGATTCCGTCTCTCATAGTTGAAGTGTACCTATGATAAAAATTACAGACCTCTACATGCTTTGTAAGTAGGAAAACCTGCAAAATCGGCAGTGTATCAAATACTTGTTCTCCCCACTGTATATATATTTATGTACAGTACCAGTCAAAAGTTTGGACACACCTACTCATTCAAGGGTTTTTCATTATTTTTACTATTTTCTAGATTGTAGAATAATATTGAAGACATTAAAACTATGAAATAACACAAATGGAATCATGTAGTAACCCAAAAACTGTTAAACAAATCAAAAATATATTTATCTTTTAAATTTTTCAAAGTAGCCCCCCCCCACTACTAAAGGACACCAATAAGAAGAAGAGACTTGCGTGGGCCAAGAAACACAAGCAATGGACATTATACGCTGAGTAGGTGAACGGATGATCTCCGCATGTGTAGTTCCCACCGTGAAGCATGGAGGAGGAGGTATGATGGTGTGGGGGTGCTTTGCTGGTGACACTGTCTGTTATTTATTTATAATTCAAGTTACAGTTTGTTTAGCACTTTTTTGGTTACTACATGTGTCACGATCGTCGTTGCAATCATACTCAGACCAAAGCGCAGCGTGAAATCGGTTCGACAACTTTTTATTAAAGTGAACTGAACAAAAAAACAATAAAGAATAAACGAAACGTGATGTTCTGTAGAGCTCACAGGCATCAACACAAAAAAAACAAGATCCCACAAAACACAGTGGGGAAATGGCTGCCTAAATATGATCCCCAATCAGAGACAACGATAAACAGCTGCCTCTGATTGGGAACCATACCAGACCAACATAGAAATAGAAAAACTAGAGTACCCACCCTAGTCACCCCGACCTAACCAAAATAGAGAATAAAAAAGCCTCTCTATGGTCAGGGTGTGACAACATGATTCCATATGTGTTATTTCATAACCTTTAGGTCTTCACTATTATTCTACAATGTAGAAAATAGTAAAAATAAGGAAAAACCCTTGAATGAGTAGGTGTAAACAAACATTTGACTGGTACAGTATATATAAAATAAAGCCTTGGCCACTGTTGAGGGACGCCGACCAGCACACCGCTTTTCCCGTGTAGCTCGCCTTGGTCTGTAACTAGCCTTCTTGTTAGTCGCTTCCCATCGGCCTTTGATCCTTGAGTGAACTTCCCTATGACGCTGCAACCCTGGTCACGGTCCTCGGGAAGCCAGACTTATTTTTGCTGTCAAAGCTGATGAGGGCTTCTCTGACTCCCAGATGGGTTGGGAGGAAAGCTAGGAGAGTTTTTGGGACTCATCGTTGCTCCTCAAAGTGCTTTCCTAAACCAAGCGGGGGATCACACAGTGGACTCCTAATTTAAACTCCCACTCGATGACCTCGGGAAAAAGCCATTTGAGTCATCTTTGGGCAGAGGCCCATTGATAGCCACCCTGGTCAATCGATGGGTGGTGTGCCCAAATCTCTCGGGTCGAGCCTCACCTTGTCCTCGGAAACTGGCCGGGTAACATGCTTTCGTGTCAATGCTGATCACGTCTTTTACGTGATAGTCCATAGTGTTCCACAGTGTTCCACAGACCACCGTGACCACCGCTCCACACAAGCTTTCTGGATGTCACCTAGGAGAGAGGCTGGTGTAGGCTTCTTCTCGGCATATCGGAGCTTTTGTGTGACCCTATAATAGCCACAGCCCTTATATAACCGCGGCTCGGATTGTGTTCCACACCCACGACAAGGCGCTGGTTCGATGGCACCCCCTTCTAAGCTGGGTGCGATGCTACGCACAAAGCTCATTGGCACAGTTCTTGTTGCATCCCGGGGCGGCGAGGGCCTAGGGCTCTATTTGCGGTTTATTTTTTTGTTTATGTGGTGTGGGAAATGGGTCTGGGAGGCTCGGCAGATTCGGTGCCCCCCACGGTGGTCCCCCTAAGTGCTGGTGCATTCACCCCCCCCCCCCCCCCCCCTGCTGCTCCAGGAGTCTCTGGATGAGTCCCGCATGGCACCCTACTCCAAAAGTAGTGCACTATTTCTGCCCAGTCCTGGTCAAAAGTAGTGCACTAAATAGGGAACAGGCCCTCTCTCTCTTCTCCATCCCCGACTCCTTCACGGACACGGTATAGAACAAGACGTGGGAACTGTAGATTTAGTCATGGCAGCTAGATCAACATAACACTGTCTGAGTCTCTAATGGCACCCTTTTTCCCATACTGCACCACTTCAGACCAAGAGACCTGTAACAGGGTGTAATTTGGGATACATACACTCCTACAGCCCATAGATACCGTAGTGTGAGCTTGCTGAGATCAGGGAGAGGGAAACGACCAATCAGTGAATTATATGCAAACTGGCCAAGAAAACAGAGAGTATATAATATAGAGTTACATAGCAACAAAGTTAATCAATACAGTAGCTACTGTCTTTTTTTGAAAATGTTTCAGCCATGTTTAGTAAATATTCTGGATGAAGCCTGAAGTCCATTTCCTGTATATTTAAAAGCTCTCTTTACAGATCATAAAAGCTCTCCAAAAACACAAACAGCTAAAGTATGAGGAAGTGTAATAACAGGTAAACACTCTCTCTGACTAAATGCAAAAATAAGGAAGTGTTTTATTTTAGTCTGGCTTGCTGAGACTCTTTCTGTTATTGGAGCCTTATAAAGTTATAGCACTCAGTCGATCGCCCTGTGAACTTGGAGCAGAGCCCAGAGGACTACCTATTCTCTCTCTCTCTCTCTCTCTCTCTCTCTCTCTCTCTCTCTCTCTCTCTCTCTCTCTCTCTCTCTCTCTCTCCCTCTCTCTCCCTCTCTCCCTCTCTCCCTCCTTCCCTCTCTCCCTCTCTCTCTCTCTCTCTCTCTCTCTCTCTCTCTCTCTCTCTCTCTCTCTCTCTATCCCCCTCTCCTTCTCTCTCTCCCCCTCTCTCTCTCCCTGTGCTTTCTCTCTGTCCCCCAGCTCTCCCCCCTCTATGTCTCTCTCCCCCACCCTCTCTCTCTCCCCCACCCTCTCTCTCTCCCTGTGCTCTCTCTCTCCCCCAGCTCTCTCTCTCTCTCTATCCCCCTCTCCTTCTCTCTCTCTTCATCTCTCTTTCGTCCTCTTCTTGCTGCTAATCAATTGGATGTATCAGTTTATAAAGCTGGGGATATAACAGGCAGTCTGTGTGTGGAGGGAGATAACCCATCCCAAATGGCACCCTATTCCCATGGTAGTGCACTACTTTTGACTATGGGCTGTAGTCAGAAGTAGTGCACTAGGGTGCTATTTGGGACTTGGCCAGGGAGAATGTGTGGGCTGGGGAGCCTGTTACCGAGACGAGGCAGGACGAACCGGGGATGGCTGAACATCTGACTGATTGGCTGTAGATAGTCTCCTGGCAGGCCGACTCACTATACGGTGGGGGGGGTCCAACATAACAAGTTCCCAGGAGCCACTTATCATTTAGGTGATCAGATAGAGCTAGAGATAATGGCACCTTATTCCCTACATAGTGCACTACTTTTGACCAGGGCCCTATGCACTAGGTAGGGAATAGAGCGCCGTTTGGGACGCATGTCAGGGAAAGACAAAATGTTTTATCTATAACCCAACATAAATCACAAGCCGGAACTCTCCTCAACTCTTCTCTTCAGTGCTCCCATCTCCCATCTTTTGACAAATGCCTCAGCCCATTACAGTACATTGAAGTTTGTTGTACAGAAGTTAGATAAAGGATAAATATCAGGAGAGATCTGACTTTCCTTTGGTTTAATCACCTGTCTCTGAACACAGCCGCTGGTTTACCCATCTGATCCTAGGTCTCTGAACACAGCTGCTGGTTTACCCATCTGATCCTAGGTCTCTGAACACAGCCTCTGCTTCTGAAATGACAACCTATCCCCTAAATCAGGGATGGGCAACTTTTGATGGGGTGGGGGCCACAAAACATCTGAACTCATCCGGCCACCCTAGTCATAGACTGTTATTTCTGCTACCGCACGGCAAGTGTCAAATCTAGGTCCAAAAGGCTTCTTAACAGTTTCTACCCCAAGCCATAAGACTGCTGAACAATTAATCAAATGGCTACCCAGACTATCTGCATTTTTCCCCTCCCACCCTCTTTTACGCTGCTTCTACTCTCTGTTTATTATCTATGTATAGTCACTTTAACTCGACCTCCATGTACATATTACCTCAATTACCTCCACTAACCTGCGCCCCCGAACATTGACTCTGTACCGGTACCCCCTGTATATAGCCTCCACATTGATTCTCTACCGGTACTCCCTGTATATAGCCTCCACATTGACTCTGTACCGTAACACCCTGTATATAGCCTCCACATTGACTCTGTACCGGTACCCCCTGTATATAGCCTCCACATTGACTCTGTACCGGTACTCCCTGTATATAGCCTCCACATTGATTCTCTACCGGTACTCCCTGTATATAGCCTCCACATTGACTCTGTACCGGTACTCCCTGTATATAGCCTCCACATTGACTCTGTACCGGTACCCCCTGTATATAGCCTCCACATTGATTCTGTACCGGTACTCCCTGTATATAGCCTCCACATTGATTCTCTACCGGTACTCCCTGTATATAGCCTCCACATTGACTCTGTACCGGTACTCCCTGTATATAGCCTCCACATTGATTCTCTACCGGTACTCCCTGTATATAGCCTCCACATTGACTCTGTACTGGTACCCCCTGTATATAGCCTCCACATTGACTCTGTACCGTAACCCCTGTATATAGTCTCCACATTGACTCTGTACCGGTACCTCCTGTATTTAGTCTCCACATTGTCTCTGTACCGGTACCCCCTGTATATAGCCTCCACATTGACTCAGTACCGGTACCCCCCTGTATATAGCCTCCACATTGACTCTGTACCGGTACCCCCTGTATATAGCCTCCACATTGACTCTGTCCCGGTACCCCCTGTATATAGCCTCCACATTGACTCTGTCCCGGTACTCCCTGTATATAGCCTCCACATTGACTCTGTACCGGTACCCCCTGTATATAGCCTCCACATTGACTCTCTACCGGTACCCCCTGTATATAGCCTCCACATTGACTCTGTACCGGTACCCCCTGTATATAGCCTCCAGATTGACTCTGTACCGGTACCCCCTGTATATAGCCTCCACATTAATTCTCTACCGGTACTCCCTGTATATAGCCTCCACATTGACTCTGTACCGGTACTCCCTGTATATAGCCTCCACATTGACTCTGTACCGGTACCCCCCTGTATATAGCCTCCACATTGACTCTGTACCGGTACCCCCCTGTATATAGCCTCCACATTGACTCAGTACCGGTACCCCCTGTATATAGCCTCCACATTGACTCTGTACCGGTACCCCCTGTATATAGCCTCCACATTGATTCTCTACCGGTACTCCCTGTATATAGCCTCCACATTGACTCTGTATCGGTACCCCCTGTATATAGCCTCCACATTGACTCTGTACCGTAACCCCTGTATATAGTCTCCACATTGACTCTGTACCGGTACCTCCTGTATTTAGTCTCCACATTGTCTCTGTACCGGTACCCCCTGTATATAGCCTCCACATTGACTCAGTACCGGTACCCCCCTGTATATAGCCTCCACATTGACTCTGTACCGGTACCCCCTGTATATAGCCTCCACATTGACTCTGTCCCGGTACCCCCTGTATATAGCCTCCACATTGACTCTGTCCCGGTACTCCCTGTATATAGCCTCCACATTGTCTCTGTACCGGTACCCCCTGTATATAGCCTCCACATTGATTCTCTACCGGTACTCCCTGTATATAGCCTCCACATTGACTCTGTACCGGTACCCCCTGTATATAGCCTCCACATTGACTCTGTCCCGGTACTCCCTGTATATAGCCTCCACATTGTCTCTGTACCGGTACCCCCTGTATATAGCCTCCACATTGATTCTCTACCGGTACTCCCTGTATATAGCCTCCACATTGACTCTGTACCGGTACCCCCTGTATATAGCCTCCAGATTGACTCTGTACCGGTACCCCCTGTATATAGCCTCCACATTAATTCTCTACCGGTACTCCCTGTATATAGCCTCCACATTGACTCTGTACCGGTACTCCCTGTATATAGCCTCCACATTGACTCTGTACCGGTACCCCCCTGTATATAGCCTCCACATTGACTCTGTACCGGTACCCCCCTGTATATAGCCTCCACATTGACTCTGTACCGGTACCCCCTGTATATAGCCTCCACATTGACTCTGTACCGGTACCCCCTGTCTATAGCCTCCACATTGACTCTGTACCGGTACCCCCTGTATATAGCCTCCACATTGACTCTGTACCGGTACCCCATGTATATAGCCTCCACATTGACTCTGTACCGGTACCCCCTGTATATAGCCTCCACATTGACTCTGTACCGGTACCCCCCTGTATATAGCCTCCACATTGACTCTGTACCGGTACCCCCTGTATATAGCCTCCAGATTGACTCTGTACCGGTACCCCCTGTATATAGCCTCCACATTGATTCTCTACCGGTACTCCCTGTATATAGCCTCCACATTGACTCTGTACCGGTACTCCCTGTATATAGCCTCCACATTGACTCTGTACCGGTACCCCCCTGTATATAGCCTCCACATTGACTCTGCACCGGTACCCCCTGTATATAGCCTCCACATTGACTCTGTACCGGTACCCCCCTGTATATAGCCTCCACATTGACTCAGTACCGGTACCCTCTGTATATAGCCTCCACATTGACTCTGTACCGGTACCCCCTGTATATAGCCTCCACATTGACTCTGTACCGGTACCCCCTGTATATAGCCTCCACATTGACTCTGTACCGGTACCCCCTGTATATAGCCTCCACATTGACTCAGTACCGGTACTCCCTGTATATAGCCTCCACATTGACTCAGTACCTGTACCCCCTGTATATAGCCTCCACATTGACTCAGTACCGGTACCCCCTGTATATAGCCTCCACATTGACTCTGTACCGGTACCCCCTGTATATAGCCTCCACATTGACTCAGTACCTGTACTCCCTGTATATAGCCTCGCTACTGCTGCTCTTTAATTATTTGCTATTTGTTATTTGTTATTTTTTACTTAACACTTATTTTTCTTAAAACTGCACTGTTGGTTAATGGCTTGTAAGTAAGCATTTCACTTTAAGGTCTACACCTGTTTTATTCGGCGCATGTGACAAATACAATTTAATTTGATGGTCCGAAATCCCACATGAGCAAAACATTTTAGCAGTCCCCCCTCTTGACAGCGGAGATTAAAAATTACGTATTAGATTTAATTTCCTGCAATTCTACACATTTTGTCATGGGGTGGAGAGAAATGTCTGCAGTTTTTTAATATGATATCTGAGTGAGAGTGACTAACAAAATCAATGGGTGCCCCGGCCAGTAATTCAACCATGATTACTACAACTTTAGATAGCTGGCCATTAGACTAATTTACCAATCTAATTTTGTTTTTACTGACATGGCTAATGGAGTGACTGTCAGTGACTGATATAACAAGAGAAAACACTGCTGATTCACAACCAAATTAAAACATTTAGACCTTGGTGTATTCTACTATTCAAACTCTCAACAGCAAGTTGAGACCCCGATTAAGTTCCTAAAACTCAGTTGGCCATCCCTTCCCTATATAGTTGGCCAAATTAGGGTACTATTTAGGGCATAGGGTGACATTTCAGACAGTCTGTCCATTAGGCTTGGTTGGTTCTGTGTTGAACTGACGTTCTACTGAGGTACACTTGTAGGTATTCGACGCAACTATTTTCAACAAAATAGGCATAAAAAATAAATAAAAAAACATAAAAAAACTTCCAGAAAGACTAATTCGAGGAAGAAACGAGTTGGGGCAATCAACAAACAGAAAAAAGTATTGAATTAATTGTCAAGATGAGCAGGTTACAGGTGACTGACGATTTGATGTCAAGCTTACGTCTTCCTCAGACATTTTTATATTGTGTAACCTACTCACCCTGACAATTAATTCTGCACAATGCATCACCGGGGGCAAACTACCTGCACTCCAGGACACCTACAGCACCCGATGTCACAGGAAGGCCAAAAAGATCATCAAGGACAACAACCACACGAAGCCACTGCCTGTTCACACCGCTACCATCCAGAAGGCGAGGTCAGTACAGGTGCATCAACGCTGGGACTGAGAGACTGAAAAACAGCTTCTATATCAAGGCCATCAGACTGCTAAACAGCAATTATTAACTCAGAGAGGCTGCTGCCTCCATTGAGACCCAATCACTGGCCACTTTAAACAATGATTTGATTTGATTTAAACAATGCCACTTTAATAATGTTTACATATCTTACATAATTCATATCTCATGTATATACTGTATTTTATACCATCTATTGCACCTTGTCTATGCCGCACAGCCATCGCTCATCCATATATGTATGTGTACATATTCTCATTCACCCCTTTAGATTTGTGTGTATTAGGTAGTTGTTGGGGAATTGTTAGATTACTTGTTGGATATTACTGCACTGTCGGAACTAGAAGCACAAGCATTTCGCTACACTCGCATTAACATCTGATAACCATGTGCTGCTCTTGAATTACTTGTTACTTTTATCTCTTACTCTTATCCATATTTTTTGAAACTGCACTGTTGGTTAAGGGCTCGTAAGTAAGCATTTCACTGTAAGGTCTACACCTGTTGTATTCGGCGCATGTGACTTGTAAAATTTGATTTGATTTGATGTGACCAACAACATTTGATTTGATTTGAAAACTGAACAACAACAAAAGGTATCTCTGATTTGTTGTTGAGTGCTCCAAGGAGTGTAGTAAATCCTATGAATTATCTGAAATTTTAGTAGTTTATGTCTTAGGTTGTAGGAGCAGGTTTGAACATTTTTCACATATTTGTGACCAATGGTTCTCCTCAATTTCTGCCTTTTTGATCTGTTTCCCATTTTTTCCTTGTAGTTTCTGAACCATCAGATAGCGTTTCAACCCTTGATGTAACATAGCAATCGACTTCTGTGGAGGAGAAGCTTCTTTCAGTATTTTTTTTTTGTATGCTAAGATGCCTTAGGCTCATCCAGATTCTGTTGAAGCAATTTAATACGATTTCTGTGTGTTTTAAGAATTTAAGTAATATGCCTTGGATAATCCAACATTTTTCTTGTAATTGATTGAATGAGTAGAGACCCATTGCAGTACACATTGAAAATTCATGATGCCACTTTGGAACCAAGACGTAAAGGTGTTGTCAGCAGCCCTTTCCTGCAGTCAGTGACCAAAAGCGTCCTCTTTGGACTCATGGGTGGTATGTTATTAAGATTTTTAATAATTTCATAATTAATATGTTTATTCTTTTTGGACAAATCATGTGTTTCTATGTCAAACAGTTTTGTTACATGTCAGTCTTCTGTGATTTATGTAAAGTGTAAAATTGGGACGCAAACTCAAAATGTAATACATTTCAAATCTATATCTGACATGGTAGAGGTGTCTTGTTTTATTTAAGCCCATAACTATGTGTGTGAGGTGTATACTTTTGTTTCAAAGTAGATTTGTTTAAGACGACCAAGAAACACCCTGTGTGACCCTGATTCAGCCCACTGCAGTAAAAGGTTGAACACTGGACATGTCTTAGTCCATATGTGTAAACATAGGTAAACAATGCATTTCAATGATGCATTTTATGTGTATCAAATTATATTATTCAATAGGCTACGGTGTAAACTTTGAGTATTTATGACGTTATTTATTTATTTTATGCTCCGGTACTTAAATACACCACTGAATACAACAGGCAAAACATAATCAAAGACAAATTATATTTCAATAGAACCACACAGTTAAAAACTTTTCGAGCCTGTTAATCTGTATACCATTTAGTAATATATTCTAAGTCTATTACTGAATAATTACCAGCTACAGGGGCAGCAGCTGTCCTGTTTGATTGAACATTACACCTTGGCTGGTGGACTCATCCCATCCATCTTCTGTACCCTTCCTTGGGTGCTCAGCACCCCCATGGCCTTGAGCCAGCGTTGAGGCTCCTGTTATAAATCGAACAGCATTGAGTCAGTGCAGCATTGAGCCATTGTTAATCCTCCGGTTATAAATCTAACAGCATTTAGCCATTGATAAGCCTCCGGTTGTAAATCTAACAGCATTTAGCCATTGTTAAGCCTCCGGTTATAAATCTAACAGCATTGAGCTAGCGTTGAGCCTCCTGTTATAAATATAACAGCATTGAGCTAGCGTTGAGCCTCCTGTTATAAATATAACAGCGTTGAGCTAGTGTTGAGCCTCCTGTTATAAATATAACAGCATTGAGCCAGCGTTGAGGCTCTTGTTATAAATCTAACAGCATTGTTGAGTCACTGACGTGATCTTCCTGTCCGGGTTGGCGCCCCCCTTGGGTTGTGCCGTTCGGGAGATCTTCATGGGCTATACTCGGCCTTGTCTCAGGTAAGTTGGTGGTTGAAGATATCCCTCTAGTGGTGTGGGGGTTATATCCTGCCTGTTTGGCCCTGTCCGGGGGTATCATCGGACGGGGCCACAGTGTCTCCCGACCCCTCCTGTCTCAGCCTCCAATATTTATGCTGCAATAGTTTATGTGTCGGGGCTAGGGTCAGTCTGTAATATCTGGAGTATTTCTCCTGACTTATCCGGTGTCCTGTGTGAATTTAAGTAGGCTCTCTCTAATTCTCTCTCTTTTTCTTTCTTTCTTTCTTTCTTTCTTTCTTTCTTTCTTTCTTTCTTTCTTTCTTTCTTTCTTTCTTTCTTTCTTTCCCTCTCTCGGAGGACCTGAGCCCTAGGACCATGCCTCAGAACTACCTGGCCTGATGACTCCTTGCTGTCCCCAGTCCACCTGGTCATGCTGCTGCTCCAGTTTCAACTGTTCTGCCTGCGGCTATGGAACCCTGACCTGTTCACTAGACGTGCTACCTGTCCCAGACCTGTTGTTTTCATCTCTCTAGAGACAGCAGGAGTGGTATAGATACTCTTAATGATCGGCTATGAAAAGCCAACTGACATTTACTCCTGAGGTGCTGACCTGTTGCACCCTCAACAACCACTGTGATTGTTATTATTTGACCATGCTGGTCATTTATGAACATTTGAGCATCTTGGCCATGTTCTTTTATAATTTCCATCCGGCACAGCCAGAAGAGGACTGGCCACCCCTCATAGCCTGGTTCCTCTCTAGGTTTCTTCCTAGGTTCTGGCCTTTCTAGGGAGTTCTTCCTAGCCACCGTTCTTTTACACCTGCATTGCTTGCTGTTTGGGGTTTTAGGCTGGGTTTCTGTACAGCACTTTGTGACATCAGCTGATGTAAGAAGGGCTTTATAAATACATTTGATTGATTGATAGATTTTTTTCTCAGCGTCAAGCAGTCTGTCATCAGAAGGATAGGATAGAATAGAATAGGATAGGATAGGATAGTATAGGATAGCATAGGATGTAATAGGATAGGATAGTATAGGATGGGATAGGATTGTATAGAATAGTATATGATTGAATATAATGGAATAGAATAGGATAATATAGGATGGGATAGGATGTAATAGGATAGGATAGGATAGGATAGAATGGGATAGGATAGAGTAGGATAGGATAGGATGTAATAGGATAGGATAGGATAGAATGGGATAGGATAGAGTAGGATAGGATAGGATGTAATAGGATAGGATAGTATAGGATGGGATAGGATAGAGTAGGATAGGATAGGATATAATAGGATAGGATAGTATAGGATAGAATGGGATAGGATAGAGTAGGATAGGATAGGATGTAATAGGATAGGATAGGATAGTATAGGATGGGATAGGATAGAGTAGGATAGGATAGGATGTAATAGAATAGGATAGGATAGGATAGAATGGGATAGGATAGAGTAGGATAGGATAGGATGTAATAGGATAGGATAGTATAGGATAGGATAGAATGGGATAGGATAGGATAGGATGTAATAGGATAGGATAGGATGGGATGTAATAGGATAGGATAGGATAGGATAGGATGTAATCGGATAGGATGTAATAGGATAGTATGTAATAGGATAGGATGTAATAGGATAGGATGTAATAGGATAGTATAGGATAGAGTAGGATAGGATAGGATGGGATAGGATGTAATAGGATAGTATAGGATAGGATAGTATAGGATAGAGTAGGATAGGATAGAATGGGATAGGATAGAGTAGGATAGGATAGGATGTAATAGGATAGGATAGGATAGGATAGGATAGGATGGGATAGGATAGAGTAGGATAGGATAGGACGTAATAGGATAGGATGTAATAGGATAGTATAGGATAGGATAGGATAGGATAGGATAGTATAGGATAGAGTAGGATAGGATAGAATGGGATAGGATAGAGTAGGATAGGATAGGATGGGATAGGATGTAATAGGATAGTATAGGATAGGATAGGATAGGATAGGATAGGATAGGATAGTATAGGATAGAGTAGGATAGGATAGAATGGGGTAGGATAGAGTAGGATAGGATAGGATGTAATAGGATAGGATAGTATAGGATGGGATAGGATAGAGTAGGATAGGATAGGATGTAATAGGATAGGATAGTATAGGATGGGATAGGATAGAGTAGGATAGGATAGGATGTAATAGGATAGGATAGGATGTAATAGGATAGGATGTAATAGGATAGGATAGGATGTAATAGGATAGGATGTAATAGGATAGGATGTAATAGGATAGGATAGTATAGGATGGGATAGGATAGAGTAGGATAGGATAGGATGTAATAGGATAGGATAGGATGTAATAGGATAGGATGTAATAGGATAGGATGTAATAGGATAGGATAGTATAGGATGGGATAGGATGGAGTAGGATAGGATAGGATGTAATAGGATAGGATAGGATGTAATATGATAGGATGAAATAGGATAGGATAGGATGTAATAGGATAGGGTAGGATGTAATAGGATAGGATGTAATAGGATAGGATGTAATAGGATAGGATGTAATAGGATAGGATAGGATGTAATAGGATAGGATGTAATAGGATAGGATAGGATGTAATAGGATAGGATGTAATAGGATAGGATAGGATGTAATAGGATAGGATGTAATAGGATAGGATAGGATGTAATAGGATAGGATGTAATAGGATAGGATAGGATGTAATAGGATAGGATGTAATGGGACAGGATGTAATAGGATGTAATAGGATAGGATGTAATAGGATAGGATAGGATGTAATAGGATAGGATGTAATGGGATAGGATGTAATAGGATGTAATAGGATAGGATGTAATAGGATAGGATGTAATGGGATAGTATAGGATGGGATAGGCCTACATGTCGCAAGCAGCATAAAGATAAATAAACACATCCCGACCGTGTCCCAAATGGCACCCTATTCCCTACATAGTGCACTACATTTTACCGGATCCCAATGTGCCCTGTTCAAAAGTAATGCACTATATGTAATACGTTGCCATTTGGGACAAATACCCAGAGAGTTACTCTTCATATTTCAACAGATGGAATCAGAATGGTGGAACAGGAACACATCAGACCTGAAACCCTAGAGGATTTACTGTTGTGTATTAGTCCTCTCTCTCTCTACCTCTCTACCTCTCTACCTCTCTGTCTCTGTCTCTGTCTCTGTCTGTCTCTCTCTCTCTCTCTTTCTCTCTCTCTCTCTCTCTCTCTCTCTCTCTCTCTCTCTCTCTCTCTCTCTCTCTCTCTCTCTCTCTCTCTCTCTCTCTCTCTCTCTCTCTTTCTCTCTCTCTCTCTCTCTCTCTCTCTCTCTCATTCTTAAAAAATGCTTTTTAGGAATGAGTGGGTGGTTTCACAGTTGCCAAAGCAATGTATATGAAGTATGACATAAATTAACAATATGTTTGAGCAACAATAATATATACATTGAGTGTACTAAACATTATGAACACCGGTTCTTGACATGACAGATCCCTTATTGATGTAACGTGTTAAATCCACATCAATCAGTGTAGATGAAGGGGAGGAGACAGGTTAAAGAAGGATTTTTAAGCCTTGAGACAATTGAGACATGGATTGTGTATGTGTGCCATTCAGAGGGTGAATAGACAAGACAAAATATTTAAGTGCCTTTGAATGGGTTATGGTAGTAGGTACCAGGCGCACCAGTTTGAGTGTGTCAAGAAAAGCAAAGCTGCTGGGTTTTGATCACTCAAAAGTATCCCAAAAATGGTCCTCCACCCAAAGGACCTCCAGCCAACTTGACACAATCGTGGAAAGCATTGGATTTATCATGGACCAGCATCCCTGTGGAATGCTTTCGACACCTTGTAGAATCCATGACCCGACGAATTGAGGCTGTTCTGAGGGCAAATCAATATTACAAGTTGTTGTTAATGTTTTGTACACTCTGTGTATATCAACAAAATCAATGATACACAAAAAAAAGAAAAGAAACCGCAGCAATTGAGAAATGAAAAGGGCCCATGTGAATGACATGGCAGGAGCTATTGTCTCTATTATATTATGACATACCAGCTAGATCTACTGTCTCTATTATATTATGACAGACCAGCTAGATCTACTGTCTCTATTATATTATGACAGACCAGCTAGATCTACTGTCTCTATTATATTATGACAGACCAGCTAGATCTACTGTCTCTATTATATTATGACAGACCAGCTAGATCTACAGTCTCAATTATATTATGACAGACCAGCTAGATCTACTGTCTCTATTATATTATGACAGACCAGCTAGATCTACAGTCTCAATTATATTATGAAAGACCAGCTAGATCTACTGTCTCAATTATATTATGACAGACCAGCTAGATCTACTGTCTCTATTATATTATGACAGACCAGCTAGTTCTCTGTCTCTATTGTATTATGACAGACCAGCTAGATCTACTGTCTCTATTATATTATGACAGACCAGCTAGATCTACTGTCTCTATTATATTATGACAGACCAGCTAGATCTACTGTCTCTAATATATTATGACAGACCAGCTAGATCTACTGTCTCTATTATATTATGACAGACCAGCTAGATCTACTGTCTCTATTATATTACGACAGGCCAGGACATTGTCTCCAGCTAGATTTGTACTGTCTATGTAATATATATACACTGCTCAAAAAAATAAAGGGAACACTTAAACAACACAATGTAACTCCAAGTCAATCACACTTCTGTGAAATCAAACTGTCCACTTAGGAAGCAACACTGATTGACAATAAATTTCACATGCTGTTGTGCAAATGGAATAGACAAAAGGTGGAAATTATAGGCAATTAGCAAGACACCCCCAATAAAGGAGTGGTTCTGCAGGTGGTGACCACAGACCACTTCTCAGTTCCTATGCTTCCTGCCTGATGTTTTGGTCACTTTTGAATGCTGGCGGTGCTTTCACTCTAGTGGTAGCATGAGACGGAGTCTACAACCCACACAAGTGGCTCAGGTAGTGCAGCTCATCCAGGATGGCACATCAATGCGAGCTGTGGCAAGAAGGTTTGCTGTGTCTGTCAGCGTAGTGTCCAGAGCATGGAGGCGCTACCAGGAGACAGGCCAGTACATCAGGAGACGTGGAGGAGGCCGTAGGAGGGCAACAACCCAGCAGCAGGACCGCTACCTCCGCCTTTGTGCAAGGAGGATTAGGAGGAGCACTGCCAGAGCCCTGCAAAATGACCTCCAGCAGGCCCCAAATGTGCATGTGTCTGCTCAAACGGTCAGAAACAGACTCCATGAGGGTGGTATGAGGGCCCGACGTCCACAGGTGGGGGTTGTGCTTACAGCGCAACACCGTGCAGACGTTTGGCATTTGCCAGAGAACACCAAGATTGGCAAATTCGCCACTGACGCCCTGTGCTCTTCACAGATGAAAGCAGGTTCACACGCACATGTGACAGACGTGACAGAGTCTGGAGACGCCGTGGAGAACGTTCTGCTGCCTGCAACATTCTCCAGCATGACCGGTTTGGCGGTGGGTCAGTCATGGTGTGGGGTGGCATTTCTTTGGGGGGCCGCACAGCCCTCCATGTGCTCGCCAGAGGTAGCCTGACTGCGATTAGGTACCGAGATGAGATCCTCAGACCCCTTGTGAGACCATATGCTGGTGCGGTTGGCCCTGGGTTCTTTCTAATGCAAGACAATGCTAGACCTCATGTGGCTGGAGTGTGTCAGCAGTTCCTGCAAGAGGAAGGCATTGATGCTATGGACTGGCCCGCCCGTTCCCCAGACCTGAATCCAATTGAGCACATCTGGGACAACATGTCTCGCTCCATCCACCAACGCCACGTTGCACCACAGACTGTCCAGGAGTTGGCGGATGCTTTAGTCCAGGTCTGGGAGGAGATCCCTCAGGAGACCATCCGCCACCTCATCAGGAGCATGCCCAGGCGTTGTAGGGAGATCATACAGGCACGTGGAGGCCACACACACTACTGAGCCTCATTTTGACTTGTTTTAAGGACATTACATCAAAGTTGGATCAGCCTGTAGTGTGGTTTTCCACTTTAATTTTGAGTGTGACTCCAAATCCAGACCTCCATGGGTTGATAAATTTGATTTCCATTGATAATTTTTGTGTGATTTTGTAGTCAGCACATTCAACTATGTAAAGAAAAAAGTATTTAATAAGAATGTTTCATTCATTCAGATCTAGGATGTGTTATCTTAGTGTTCCCTTTATTTTTTTGAGCAGTGTATATATACAGTACCAGTCAAAAGTTTGGACACACCTACTCATTCAAGGTTTTTTTAATTATTTTCTACATTGTAGAATAATAGTGAAGACATCAACACTATGAAATAACACATATGGAGTCATGTAGTAACCAAAAAAGTGTGGTGGTCCTCTATGGCCAGGCTATGGTCACTGAGTCTGACCTTCCATGTTGTTCTATGACGTCTCTATGGCCAGGGTATGGTCACCGAGTCTGAACATTGTTAATGTCTTCATTTGTTTAAATTCTTAGACTTTTACAAGGTGTTGTGCTAATTTGATATCTCTATTTAGATTTTGGTCGGAAGTTTACATATACCTTAGCCAAATACATTTAAACTCAGTATTTCACAATTCCTGACATTTAACCATAGTAAAAATTCCCTGTCTTAGGTCAGTTAGGATCATCACTTTATTTTAAGAATGTGAAATGTCAGAATAATAGTAGAGAGAATTATTTATTTCAGCTGTTATTTCTTTCATCACAATCCCAGTGGGTCAGAAGTTTACATACACTCGATTAGTATTTGGTAGCATTGCCTTTAAATTGTTAAACATGGGTCAAACGTTTCGGGTAGCCTTCCACAAGCTTCCCACAATAAGTTGGGTGAATTTTGGCCCATTCCTCCTGACAGAGCTGGTGTAACTCAGTCAGGTTTGTAGGCCTCCTTGCTCGCACATGCTTTTTCAGCTCTGCCCACCAATTTTCTATAGGATTGAGGTCAGGGCTTTTTGATGGCCACTCCAATACCTTGACTTTGTTGTCCTTAAGCCATTTTGCCACAACATTGGAAGTATGCTTGGGGTCATTGTCCATTTGGAAGACCCATTTGCGACCAAGCTTTAACTTCCTGACTGATGTTGCTTCAACATATCCACATAATTTTCCTTTCTCATGATGCCATCTATTTTGTGAAGTGCACCTGTCCCTCCTGCAGCAAAGCACCCCCACAACATGATGCTGCAACCCCCGTGCTTCACGGTTGGGATGGTGTTCTTCGGCTTGCAAGCCTCACCCTTTTTCCTCCAAACATAATGATGGTCATTATTGCCAAACAGTTCTATTTTTGTTTCATCAGACCAGAGGACATTTCTCCAAAAAGTATGATCTTTGTCCCCATGTGCAGTTGCAAACCGTAGTCTGGCTTTTTTATGGTGTCTTTGGAGCAGTGGCTTCTTCCTTGCTGAGTGGCCTTTCAGGTTATGTCGATATAGGACTCGTTTTACTGTGGATATAAATACTTTTGTACCTGTTTCCTCCAGCATCTTTACAAGGTCCTTTGCTGTTGTTCTGGGATTGATTTTCACTTTTCGCACCAAAGTACGTTCATCTCTAAGAGACAGAATGCCTTCTCCTTCCTGAGTGGTATGACGGCTGCATGGTCCCATGGTGTTTGTACTTGCATACTATTGTTTGTACAGATGAACGTGGTACCTTCAGGCGTTTGGAAATTGCTCCCAAGAATGAACCAGACTTGTGGAGGTCTACAATTTTTTTCTGAGGTCTTGGCTGATTTCTTTTGATTTTCCCATGATGTCAAGCAAAGAGGCACTGAGTTTGAAGGAAGGCCTTGAAATACATCCACAGGTACACCTCCAATTGACTCAAATGATGTCATTTAGCCTATCAGAAGCTTCTAAAGCCATGACATAATTTTATGGAATTTTCCAAGCTGTTTAAAGGCACAGTCAACTTAGTGTATGTAAACTTCTGACCCATTGGAATTGTGATACAGTGAATTATAAGTGAAATAATCTGTCTGTAAGCAATTGTTGGAAAAATTACTTGTGTCATGCACAAAGTAGATGTCCTAACCGACTTGCCAAAACTATAGTTTGTTAACAAGAAATTTGTGGAGTGGTTGAAAAACAAGTTTTAATGACTTCAACCTAAGTGTATGTAAACGTTCGACTTCAACTGTATGTCTATTTGTTAGAATCGTGTTATTTGCGGTCGAATGGTGGAATATAGCTGGTACTTTGTGGCCAGTTGCTCTAAAGGGTCTTCCTCTGGGTTGCGGTGTTTCCATAAGACTTGTGATAATGATACTCTGGATCACAGTACAGAACTTGATGGCTCTTTTCTCAGTACAGAATTTGTTGGCTCTTTTCTTACAGTACAGAATTTGTTGGCTCTTTTCTTACACTACAGAATTTGTTGGCTCTTTTCTCACAGTACAGAATTTGTTGGCTCTTTTCTCACAGTACAGAATTTGTTGGCTCTTTTCTTACGGTACAGAATTTGTTGGCTCTTTTCTCACAGTACAGAATTTGTATTTATTTTCTCAATTTGGAGTATTAGAATCTCCAGGTTCTTCCCTACTGGTTTGGGGTATTTATACTTGGGGTATTTATGTTTGGTGTATTTCTGTTTGGGGTATTTCTGTGCACACCTAGAATGTTTGTACAAAATTCCAGGTGTACAATTTCATTGGGGCTTTTATGCCATGATGTGTATCTTAAATTGTTAAAAGGGGCCCCCCTGATTTCACTGCCATATAGAAGAATTAGAGTTATGACAGAGTCAAATAATTTAAGCCAGATTCTAATTGGTGGGATACATTTATACAGGATCTTTCTAAATAAAAAATATGCTCTGCGTGCTTCATCTGTTTATGGATGTCAAACCGCCCAGATGAACTTCTAGTCAGACTAAGGTAAGTATAGTTGTTGGTGTGTTTCAGGTTTGTTTCTCCTAGGTTGATAAGGTATCTACTGTCCTGAGATCTGGACGTTTTCTGAAAGATCATTTTGTTTAGTTATTTTCAAATTAATGGATAGTGCCCAGTCCTTACAATACTGGTCTAGAAAGTAATTTGTTTCTGGCCATTTTGAGCCTGTAATCGAACCCACAAATGCTGATGCTCCAGATACTCAACTAGTCTAAAGAAGGCCAGTTTTATTGCTTCTTTAATCAGAACAGTTTTCAGCTGTGCTAACATAATTGCAAAAGGGTTTTCTAATGATCAATTAGCCTTTTAAAATGATAAACTTGGATTAGCTAAAACAACGTGCCATTGGAACACAGGAGTGATGGTTGCTGATAATGGGCCTCCGTACGCCTATGCAGATATTCCATAAAAAATCTGCCGTTTCCAGCTACAATAGTCATTTACAACATTAACAATGTCTACACTGTATTTCTGATCAATTTGATGTTATTTTAAATGGACAAAAACAAATATGCGTTTCCTTTCAAAAACAAGGACATTTCTAAGTGACCCCAAACGTTTTGAACGGTAGTGTAGATCGGCTATGGATCACGAACTCTGTAGCCGATGTGACCAATTCAATAGGTCAACATTCACAAGGCCACAGGGCCAGATGGATTACCAGAACGCGTACTCAGAGCATGCTCTGACCAGCGGGTGTAAGGGGTGTGTAACTGGTGGCAGGGAAGTCAAACGCAGGAGAGCAGAACTTGGTGAATAGCCAGAGCAGTTTAATATATAAAACTAACGGCATATAAAACAACAAACACATGGGTACAAAACCCGTAGCGGACCAGTAACACATAGCACAAGAACTTACAATAAACAATTCCTGACAAGGACATGGGGGGAAAACAGAGGGAAAATATACAACATGTAATTAGGCAATTGAAACCAGGTGAGTGCGAAAACAAGACAAAACAAATGGAACATGACAAATGGATCGGCCATGGCTAGAAGGCTGGTGACGTCGACCGCCGAACACCACCTGAACAAGGAGAGGAACCGTCTTCGGTAGAAGTCGTGACAGCGGGCAAGTGCCTTCACCGACATTTTCAACATTTCCCTGACCCAGTCTTGTAATATCTACATGTTTCAAGCAGACCACCATAGTCCCTGTGCCCAAGAACGCCAAGGTAACCTGCCTAAATGACTACGGCCCCGTAGCACTCATGTCGGTAGCCATGAAGTGCTTTGAAAGGCTGGTCATGGCTCTCATCAACACCATCATCCTAGACACCCTGGACCCAATCCAATATGCATACCACACCAACAGATCTACAGATGACGCAATCTCTATTGCACTTCACACTAGATGCCCTCCTGGACAAAAGTGAGAATGCTGTTCATTGACTACAGCTCAGCGTTCAACACCATAGTGCCCTTCAAGCTCATACACTAAGCTAAGGACCCTCTGACTGAACACCTCCCTTTGCAACTGGATCCTGGATTTCCTGATGGGCCGCCCCAGGTGGTAAGGGTAGGCAGCAACACATCCACCATGCGGACCCTCAACACGGGAGCCCCTCAGGGGTGGGTGCTTAGTCCTCTCTAGTACTCCCTGTTCACCCACAACTGTGTGGCACTTGTCCAACACCATTGTTACGTTTCCACACCAACACAGTCGCGAAGAGCGCTCTTCCCCCTCAGGAGGCTGAAAAGATTCGGCCCTCAGATCCTCAAAATATTCAACAGCTGCACCCATTGAGAGCATATTGACTGGCTGCACAGCTTGCGCTCTGTACCTTGCCTCAGGCTGCACAGCTGTTCTTTCATCAAGTGATCATATTATCACCCATCAGACTATTCTAAATTTTCTCAATCTTGTCTTTACTAATATGTCAAATTTGTTTTGATTTAGATTGGCCCATTATCAAATGGGCAGGAACAGGGGCAGAAAAAAAAAAAAAAAACGTTATCTCCATGCACTAGAATAGCAACGGTTTCCTACTGGTTCGTTTTTTCTTCTGGCTATTCCGGTGATTTCACTCCAGGCATTTACCACTGCAGGAGCCATGCAGCCTCCTGCTGTGCGACAGGTTATACTCTGCCCAAACTCTGTATGCCGTGGGCTCTCCAACCCTGTTTCCAGCAGCTACCCAGTGCTTAATTTGGGAAACCTAGTGAAATCTGTTCGGGAACATCGATAGTAACATGTTTTCACAACAAAACATATTTAACAGCCCCTCTCTTTGTGCACTGGAGAAAGGAATGAAGGAGAGAGAGAGAGGAGGAGATGGAAATGCAAGGTGGTGAGATATTCTGTAGCAAAAGGTAATGTGTTAGCCTATTAATTATGGAAATATATTCAAAATCTAAATACAAAAGCACTATAATTGTAGGCTAACTCCGCCCTGCACAAGCAATAAACCAACAGCATCGCCTCGGCCTATACGTTGTCTCACTGTTCCTAGGCCGTCATTGAAAATAAGAATTTGTTCTTAACTGACTTGCCTAGTTAAATAAAAATATATAAAAAACAATAGGCCAGACCAATTATGTACCAAAGACACCTTAAATCAGTTTTTTATATATATATTTTCCTGCCTTGTGTACTATGCGGTAGGCTATGTATTGTATAATGGCACAATAATTATTTGAATAAAGTTTTTTTTTTCAGGCTTGGGCTCATAGGACTACAAGTATGCATAAACTCTAATATGCGTATGGATGTTTTGAATTAGCCATCACCTTACAAAGCCCTGTCCATTTCCTTGTCTTAGGCTTTGAAACAACATCTACAACCACCATGTTTTCACACTCAGTTTCAACCTGCTGTTGAACTTCTGTCTTGAAATTGATGAATCACAGTGAAGTGAGTTCTAAAAGCACGATACTGTTTTGATGTGATTTTAGATTGCATTTCCATTGATGTTAGAGGGACAATAGAGCCCTGAGTAGCAGGCCAGTAGGACCTGATGGAGGGACAATAGAGCCCTGAGTACCAGACCAGTAGGACCTGATGGAGGGACAATAGAGCCCTGAGTACCAGGCCATTAGGACCTGATGGAGGGACAATAGAGCCCTGAGTAGCGGGCCAGTAGGACCTGATGGAGGGACAATAGAGCCCTGAGTACCAGAACATTAGGGCATGATGGAGGGACAATAGAGCCCTGAGTACCAGGCCAGTAGGACCTGATGGAGGGACAATAGAGCCCTGAGTACCAGGCCATTAGGACCTGATGGACAATAGAGCCCTGAGTACCAGGCCATTAGGACCTGATGGAGGGACAATAGAGCCCTGAGTACCAGGCCAGTAGGATATGATGGAGGGACAATAGAGCCCTGAGTACCAGGCCATTAGGACCTGATGGAGGGACAATAGAGCCCTGAGTACCAGAACATTAGGACCTGATGGAGGGACAATATAGCCCTGAGTACCAGAACATTAGGACCTGATGGAGGGACAATAGAGCCCTGAGTACCAGGCCATTAGGACCTGATGGTCCTAAGCAGTGAGTTGGGTACTACCAATGCATGTCAAATCAAATCAAATATTTGCCACATGCGCCGAATACAACAAGTGTAGACTTTACCGTGAAATTCTTACTTTCAAGCCCTTAACCAGCAGTGCTGTTCAAGAAGTAGAAATATTTTACCAATATTTTACCAAGTAGATTAAGGTAAAAAGTAATAATAAAATCCAGAGTGCATAAAAGGAGATGACATGACTTATGACTGCAGGTGTGGCGGTAATATGGTCACTGCAACAGCCCTAGTAACAGCAGCCCTAGTAACAACAGCCCTAGTAACAACAGCCCTAGTAACAACAGCCCTAGTAACAACAGCCCTAGTAACAACAGCCCTAGTAACAGCAGCCCTAGTAACAACAGCCCTAGTAACAACAGCCCTAGTAACAACAGCCCTAGTAACAACAGCCCTAGAAAACAACAGCCCTAGTAACAGCAGCCCTAGTACCAACAGCCCTAGTAACAACAGCCCTAGTAACAGCAGCCCTAGTACCAACAGCCCTAGTAACAGCAGCCCTAGTAACAGCAGCCCTAGTACCAACAGCCCTAGTAACAATAGCCTTAGTAACAGCAGCCCTAGTAACAACAGCCCTAGTACCAACAGCCCTAGTAACAATAGCCTTAGTAACAGCAGCCCTAGTAACAATAGCCTTAGTAACAGCAGCCCTAGTAACAACAGCCCTAGTAACAACAGCCCTAGTAACAGCAGCCCTAGTAACAGCAGCCCCAGTAACATCAGTCCTAGTAACAATAGCCCTAGTAACAGCAGCCCTAGTAACAACAGCCCTAGTAACAACAGCCCTAGTAACAGCAGCCCTAGTAACAGCAGCCCTAGTAACATCAGTCCTAGTACCAACAGCCCTAGTAACAACAGCCCTAGTAACAACAGCCCTAGTAACAGCAGCCCTAGTAACAGCAGCCCTAGTAACAACAGCCCTAGTAACAACAGCCCTAGTAACAGCAGCCCTAGTAACAACAGCCCTAGTAACAACAGCCCTAGTAACAGCAGCCCTAGTAACAACAGCCCTAGTAACAGCAGCCCTAGTAACAACAGCCCTAGTAACAACAGCCCTAGTAACAGCAGCCCTAGTAACAACAGCCCTAGTAACAGCAGCCCTAGTAACAACAGCCCTAGTAACAACAGCCCTAGTAACAGCAGCCCTAGTAACAACAGGCCTAGTAACAGCAGCCCTAGTAACAGCAGCCCTAGTAACAGCAGCCCTAGTAACAACAGCCCTAGTAACAGCAGCCCTAGTAACAACAGCCCTAGTAACAGCAGCCCTAGTAACATCAGTCCTAGTACCAACAGCCCTAGTAACAACAGCCCTAGTAACAGCAGCCCTAGTAACAATAGCCCTAGTAACAACAGCCCTAGTAACAGCAGCCCTAGTACCAACAGCCCTAGTAACAATAGCCCTAGTAACAGCAGCCCTAGTAACAACAGCCCTAGTAACAACAGCCCTAGTAACAGCAGCCCTAGTAACATCAGTCCTAGTACCAACAGCCCTAGTAACAACAGCCCTAGTAACAACAGCCCTAGTAACAACAGCCCTAGTAACAGCAGCCCTAGTAACAGCAGCCCTAGTAACAACAGCCCTAGTAACAACAGCCCTAGTAACAGCAGCCCTAGTAACATCAGCCCTAGTAACAACAGCCCTAGTAACAGCAGCCCTAGTAACAGCACTAGTAACAACAGCCCTAGTAACAGCAGCCCTAGTAACAGCAGCCCTAGTACCAACAGCCCTAGTACCAACAGCCCTAGTAACAGCAGCCCTAGTAACAACAGCCCTAGTAACAACAGCCCTAGTAACAGCAGCCCTAGTAACAGCAGCCATAGTAACATCAGTCCTAGTACCAACAGCCCTAGTAACAACAGCCCTAGTAACAACAGCCCTAGTAACAGCAGCCCTAGTAACAACAGCCCTAGTAACAACATCCCTAGTAACAGCAGCCCTAGTAACAACAGCCCTAGTAACAACAGCCCTAGTAACAGCAGCCCTAGTAACAACAGCCCTAGTAACAGCAGCCCTAGTAACAACAGCCCTAGTAACAACAGCCCTAGTAACAGCAGCCCTAGTAACAACAGCCCTAGTAACAGCAGCCCTAGTAACAACAGCCCTAGTAACAACAGCCCTAGTAACAGCAGCCCTAGTAACAACAGGCCTAGTAACAGCAGCCCTAGTAACAGCAGCCCTAGTAACAGCAGCCCTAGTAACAACAGCCCTAGTAACAGCAGACCTAGTAACAGCAGCCCTAGTACCAACAGCCCTAGTAACATCAGTCCTAGTAACAACAGCCCTAGTAACAGCAGCCCTAGTAACAACAGCCCTAGTAACAGCAGCCCTAGTAACATCAGTCCTAGTACCAACAGCCCTAGTAACAACAGCCCTAGTAACAGCAGCCCTAGTAACAATAGCCCTAGTAACAACAGCCCTAGTAACAGCAGCCCTAGTAACAACAGCCCTAGTAACAGCAGCCCTAGTAACAGCAGCCCTAGTACCAACAGCCCTAGTAACAGCAGCCCTAGTAACAGCAGCCCTAGTAACAACAGCCCTAGTAACAGCAGCCCTAGTAACAGCAGCCCTAGTAACAATAGCCCTAGTAACAACAGCCCTAGTAACAGCAGCCCTAGTAACAACAGCCCTAGTAACAGCAGCCCTAGTAACATCAGTCCTAGTACCAACAGCCCTAGTAACAACAGCCCTAGTAACAGCAGCCCTAGTACCAACAGCCCTAGTAACAGCAGCCCTAGTAACAGCAGCCCTAGTAACAGCAGCCCTAGTAACAACAGCCCTAGTAACAGCAGCCCTAGTAACAGCAGCCCTAGTAACAGCAGCCCAAGCCAGGTCCAAGAGGGGTTGTTTTGTTCTCAACACGTTGTTTAGGGGGAGGACTGTTTGGCGTTGGGGGGGGGGGGTAGTAGATGGGAGAGAGGACTGATTCATGACTGCCGGTGTGGTGGTAATATGGCCACCGCAACAGCCCTACTCTTCCTGCTCTGTGTCCTCTCACTTCACATGACTTAGCTGCCTGCTGCAGCGCTCAGTCTCAACACACAGATAGCCCTCCAGCCCTCCAGCCCCCCCCCACCACCACTCGTGCACTCAATCACTCAGCAACAGGCTGCCTCTGCGCCTGATAGTCAGCAGCAGCAGGTCACAGTGAGATATATATATATCTAACAATGAAAATAAATGTCTTCAAAAATGGAAGGCAGTCGGGAGGCAAGATCAGGTGGGATCATTCTAACCAATGAGAGGGCAGACACGCTTGTGAGCAAAAGGCATAACTCCTATATAACGTCACCTACTTCTATCAGTACATTCGTAAGAACTTAATCATTACCAAACATGTCAGGACCCGGTGCGAGAAACAGTCACTTAATAATTGGCAGAACCCAGAAGATGAGGCAGACACAGCACTACTAGAGATGGTGGTTTAATGAAAAATGGATATCCTCCAAAATACAACGAAAAATCCACAAAGTGGTAAAGAACAGCAGGGAAAAACAAACCTCAAAAGACTACTCAAATAATAAACAAGAACAAAACCAGAGAACCTCTGGAAAATCCAACAAGAGAAAAGTCTATATAAAACAAGGCTTGGGCTGGGGCTGGGTGCTAACTTACAAACACTGAGCAAGGAACTAAGGAACACACAGGGTTTAAATACTAACAAGGGAATGACTTACAGGTGCAAACAATAATTGGAGCAAGAAAAACAAAAGGTACAAAAAAGGTGCAAGGGGGACATCTAGTGAACAAAACCTAAACAGTCCTGGCCAAAACCTGACAGAATCCCCCCCCTAGGAACGGCTCCTGACGTTCCTACCAGCCTTCTCAGGGTGGAGGACCCTGAACTGACGAATGAGGTCAGGGTCCAGTATGTCCTTGGCAGGAACCCAGGAGCGCTCCTCGGGACCGTAGCCTTCCCAGTCCACCAGATACTGCCAGGACCGCTGCACCCGGCGGGAATCCAGTATCCGGTGGACGGTATAAGCCGACTGGCCTCCGATGACACGGGGCGGAGGGGGAGGTCTGCCTGCCGGTATAAGGGGAGAAAAAACAACAGGTTTTAATAAGGAAATGTGAAATGTGGGATTGATCTTAAGGGATCTGCGTAAGTGCAGGCGAAAAGTAACGGGATTGACTCTCCTGGCAATCTTAAAGGGACCGATGAATCTCTGGGACAGCTTGCGAGACTCCACCCTTAGCGGTAAGTCTTTTGTTGAGAGCCATACTCTCTGGCCGGGGTACAGGGTAGGACCGGGACGGCGACGTCTGTTGGCTTGTCGCTGGTACTGCTGTGAGGAACGCAGAAGATTAAGACGGGCCTTCTTCCACGTAAGCCGACAGCGTCTGATGAACCTCGAGGCTGAAGGCACTCTGACTTCTGCCTCCTGGTCCGGGAACAATAGCGGAGCATAGCCAAACTGACACTCATGCGGAGACATACCAGTGGAGGAGGAGCACAAGGTGTTGTGCGCGTACTCGGCCCAAACAATGAAGGATGACCATGTGGACGGGTTGTTGGAAACCATACATCTGAGGGTGGTTTCCAGCTCCTGATTCATCCTCTCAGTTTGGCCGTTGGACTCCGGATGGTACCCTGAAGATAAACTGGCCGTGGCCCCTATGAGTTGGCAGAAGGCCTTCCAAAACCTTGAGGCGAACTGGGGACCTCTGTCGGAAACCATATCTTGCGGGATACCAAAGACTCGGAACACATGGTTAATCACCAACTCAGCTGTTTCCTTGGCAGAAGGTAATTTGGTCAAGGGAACAAACCTGGCCGCCTTAGAAAACCTGTCGATGATGACTAGGATAGTAGTATTACCATGGGACGGAGGAAGGCCAGTAATAAAGTCCAACGAGATATGGGACCAGGGTCGGTGGGGAATAGATAAAGGGTGAAGGAGTCCTTGAGGGCGGAGGTGAGAAGATTTGCCCTGGCAGCACACGGGACAGGCCTTGACGAAAGTGGCAACGTCTTCTTTCATGGTGGGCCACCAGAACTTACGCTGAATGAACTCCAAGGTGCGACCTACGCCCGGGTGACAGGTGAGGCGAGAGGAGTGCCCCCACAGAAGGACTTGGGATCTTGCTGCCTTGGGAACAAACATCCGATTAGCAGGACCTCCTCCAGGGCCCGGTTCGATGGCTTGAGCTTGTTTCACGGTATCCTCCACTTGCCACGAGATCGGAGCCACGATCTTAGCGGCCGGAAGGACAGTCATGTCAGTATCTTCTCGAATGGCAGGAGAGTAGATTCGTGACAAGGCGTCCGGTTTGAGATTCTTCGACCCGGGTCTATAGGTGAGGATAAACTGAAATCGGCTGAAGAAAAGAGACCATCGAGCTTGTCTGGAGTTCAACCGCGTCGCCTGCTGGATATACTCCAGATTTTTGTGGTCCGTAAGCACTTGAAACGGTTGAGAAGCCCCCTCGAGCCAGTGTCTCCATTCCTTCAATGCCATCTTAACTGCTAGGAGTTCACGATCCCCCACATCGTAATTCCTCTCGGCCGGGGTAAGCCGGTGAGAGAAGAAGGCGCAAGGATGAAGCTTCTTGTCTTCACCCCTCTGAGACAGGACAGCTCCAACCCCAACCTCTGATGCGTCTACCTCCACCACAAAAGGTTCATCCGCCGTTGGTAGTGTCAGGATGGGAGCAGAGAGGATGCGCTGCTTGAGTCCTTGGAAGGCCGTCTCAGCTTCTCTTCCCCACAGAAACCTTGTGTTGCCACCCTTGGTTACAGCTGAGAGAGGGGCTGCCACCGAGCTGAAGTTCTTGATGAACTTGCGGTAAAAGTTGGTGAAGCCCAGGAAACGCTGAACTTCCTTAACGGACTTGGGGGTGGGCCAATCCGCTACCGCCCCTACCTTCTTGGGGTCCATCTGGACTCGACCGGGTTCCACTATAAATCCCAGGAATTGTACTCGAGAGGAATGGAATTCACACTTTTCCGGCTTAACGTACAAATGGCTGTCTAGGAGGCGTTTGAGCACTTGTCTGACATGCTTGGTGTGTTCTTGAAGGGAGCTCGAAAAGATGAGGATGTCATCCAAGTAAACAAACACGAAAATGTTAAGCATATCCCTAAGCACATCGTTTATGAGCGCTTGGAACACAGCCGGGGCGTTGGTCAGGCCGAAGGGCATCACCAAGTATTCGTAGTGACCAGTAGGCGTGTTGAAAGCGGTCTTCCACTCGTCACCGGGTTTGATCCGCACAAGATGGTATGCGTTCCGCAGGTCAAGCTTAGTGAAGACCACTGCTTCCTGGAGCAGCTCAAAGGCTGTGGCCATAAGGGGTAGCGGGTAGCGGTTACGGACGGTTATGGCATTAAGTCCCCGGTAGTCGATGCAAGGACGTAATCCCCCGTCTTTTTTGGCCACAAAGAAAAACCCTGCTCCCGCTGGCGAGGTGGATGGACGCATGAGGCCTGCTGCCAGAGAGTCCTTGATGTAGGTATCCATAGCAGCTCGTTCGGGAGGAGATAGGGAAAAGATCCGACCCCTGGGGGGGCAGGTGCCCGGAAACAGGTCGATGGGGCAATCGTAAGGTCTATGGGGGTGGTAGTTTGGTGGCCCTCTGTTTGCTAAATACCGGTTTGAGGTCATGGTAACACTCGGGAACTCGGGACAGGTCGATGGATTCTAGAGACTCGGGAGGGGAACTCGGGGAACTTGGGAAGATACAAGTGGCTTGGCACGTAGGACCCCACTGCTTGATAGTGCCCACAGACCAGTCGATGTGAGGGTTATGGCTGTGAAGCCAGGGGTATCCAAGGACGAGAGGGAACTCGGAACACGAGGTCAGATGAAAGTTCATCACTTCCTGGTGTTGGGAAACTGAAAGTCGCAAGGGGGTAGTGACACGAGTGACAAGTCCAGATCCCAAAGGGCTTCCATCCAACGTAGTAACCCTTATGGGGTCACTTAGAGGTTCAGAGGGAACGCCATTCTCCTTCGCCCAGACACCATCCATGAAGTTACCTGCGGCTCCAGAGTCTAGGGGAGAAGGGGAAGCTCGTGGTTGTCCCAGGAAAGGGTAACTGGAATGAGCAGGCGGGAGTTGGATGGATGGGAGGAGGTTATGTTTCCCGTTACAGTCCTCCCAGGCCTGCACGGGAGAGTGCATTTTCCCTGGAGCCCGGAACACGTGGAGAGGAAATGGCCCGGTTTGCCGCAATATAGACAGCATCGCTCCCTCATCCGGCGGTCTCTCTCAGCCTGGGAGATGCGTCCAACCTGCATGGGTTCCGGTGGAGTCAGCGAGGATAAAGGTGGAGACTCGGAGCTGGGACCGATAGGAGCTAGGGTGAGAGATCTACGGTTGAGCTCTCTCTCTCTCAGACGCTGGTCTATGCGTGAAGCCAACTTGATCAGGGACTCGAGGTTGTCTGGTGGTTCCCGAGTGGCCAGTTCATCTTGGATGGTGTCGGAAAGACCCTTCAAAAAGCACACTGTGAGCGCCTCGTCGTTCCAGCCACTCGCTGCTGCCACCGTGTGGAACTGGATGGCATAGTCCGTCACGCTGCGCCGACCTTGGCGGAGAGTCAGGACCGCTGGTAGGACCTTGAAACACTCGCTTGAATTCTTCAGCAAAGGTAGAGTAGCTGGCACAGCAGGGACTTTGGGCATCCCACACAGCAGTAGCCCAGGCTAGGGCTTTTTCCGACAGCAGGGTGATGATATATGCTATCTTGGACCGGTCGGTGGGAAACGACGAGGGTTGCAGCTCGAAGGAGAGAGAACATTGGGTGAAAAAACCCTTACAAACACTCGGATCACCTGAGAACCGTTGGGGAGGCGGCAGACGAGGTTCAGCCAGGGGGTTAACTGCCACGGGCACTTGAATCTGATGAACTGGAGCAGAAGCGGTTGCAGGAGAAAGTTGATCAGAAATCTGCTTTATGGAAGTCATCATCTCCGACAGAAGTTGAGAATGTCCAGCCAGTAAGGCCTCTTGCTGAACCAGAGCAGCTTCGTGACGTTGGACAGTCCCCTCGTGGTGGGACAGCATGGGAAAAAAGTCCTGGGTACTGGCTGCCTCTGGGTTCATATTAATGGCTCAGTGTTTCTGTCAGGACCCGGTGCGAGAAACAGTCACTTAATAATTGGCAGAACCCAGAAGATGAGGCAGACACAGCAGTACTAGAGATGGTGGTTTAATGAAAAATGGATATCCTCCAAAATACAACGAAAAATCCACAAAGTGGTAAAAAACAGCAGGGAAAAACAAACCTCAAAAGACTACTCAAATAATAAACAAGAACAATACCAGAGAACCTCTGGAAAATCCAACAAGAGAAAAGTCTATATAAAACAAGGCTTGGGCTGGGGCTGGGTGCTAACTTACAAACACTGAGCAAGGAACTAAGGAACACACAGGGTTTAAATACTAACAAGGGAATGACTTACAGGTGCAAACAATAATTGGAGCAAGAAAAACAAAAGGTACAAAAAAGGTGCAAGGGGGACATCTAGTGAACAAAACCTAAACAGTCCTGGCCAAAACCTGACAAAACATCTATTTGATCAAATAAGTCACACGTAGCAAATAAGCCATTACATTTTTTTGTTAACCGAATTCAACACTTCTCGCTTGGAGAGTGAAATTTTTAGAAGATAATTCCACCTGCTGGAGAAGACAGATTTTGGACCCATTTATCCCTCTCGCTTTGCCTCTTCCTCTCTGGCCTGGTTTCCATTAGATACCACAAATACAAAGTCAAAATTTGCTATATTGTAAAGATTTATGAAAACAAAAATGTGCTCCTTGGTCATATTTTAAGGTTAGGATTAGGTATAAGGTTAGCAGTGTGGTTAGGGTTAGGTATAAGGTTAGCAGTGTGGTTATGGTTAGGCATAAGGTTAGCAGTGTGGTTAGGGTTAGCAGTGTGGTTATGGTTAGGTATAAGGTTAGCAGTGTGGTTAGGGTTAGGCATAAGGTTAGCAGTGTGGTTAGGGTTAGGCATAAGGTTAGCAGTGTGGTTAGGGTTAGCAGTGTGGTTATGGTTAGGTATAAGGTTAGCAGTGTGGTTAGGGTTAGGCATAAGGTTAGCATTGTGGTTAGGATTAGCAGTGTGGTTATGGTTAGGTATAAGGTTAGCATTGTGGTCAGGATTAGGTATAAGGTTAGCAGTGTGGTTAGGGTTAGGCGTAAGGTTAGCATTGTGGTTAGGGTTAGGTATAAGGTTAGCAGTGTGGTTAGGGTTAGGTATAAGGTTAGCAGTGTGGTTATGGTTAGGTATAAGGTTAGCAGTGTGGTTAGGGTTAGGCGTAAGGTTAGCATTGTGGTTAGGGTTAGGTATAAGGTTAGCAGTGTGGTTAGGGTTAGCAGTGTGGTTATGGTTAGGTATAAGGTTAGCATTGTGGTTAGGGTTAGGTATAAGGTTAGCAGTGTGGTTAGGGTTAGCAGTGTGGTTAGGATTAGGTTTAAAAATCTAATTTTAACCCTCCGTTTGTGTTCACCCTCCGTTCGTGTTCACGGTCCAAAATGACCGCCACATTATAGCTGATTATAAATCCACATTAATATATATATTATCACCTAATGTTGTGTTAGATCTTTTTATCAGCTTAAGTTATTGTGAACATTACAAGTTTTGAACTTCTATTTGCTATTTATGGCCTGTAGGCCTCATTGATCTGAGCTCATACAACTCGTTTTGAGTAAAAAAAGCATAATGTATGGATTATTTTGACTATAACAAGTACTCAGATGAAACATATTGTGCTGTTTGTCACAGGCTACTTTGTGTCAAAGTTTAACAAGAACTCTCTCCTCCTCACCAGTGTCATGATCACAGATATGATCAAGAGCCTCACATACAGTATATCGTTTGGTCAGTGTGCTGCCACAGAATGAATTGTGAGCAAAGCCTAAAAAAAAGCTTTATATACCAGAACTGCGAGAAAAGTTATATATATTATTGAAACAATGTTTTTTATTGTTGGGGAGAATGCCAAGAGGTGTGGTTCCCGTGGGGAAAGATTATATTGGGGAAAGGTTCCCGTGGGGGTTGCCATGGAAGCCAAGAAGAGGAGTGACGTGTGTGTGTGTGTGTGTGTGTGTGTGTGTGTGTGTGTGTGTGTGTGTGTGTGTGTGTGTGTGTGTGTGTGTGTGTGTGTGTGTGTGTGTGTGTGTGTGTGTGTGTGTGTGTGTGTGTGCTCAAACACACATGCATGTGGGGGTCTGGGAGAGAAAGTGTGTCCATCTGATGAATGGACATGTGCCTGAACTCAATTTTATACACTAATTGTCATTTTTGACCGGGAACACCACAAGTGTACAAAAGTTAAATAAAACACCCAAAATGTAATGAAAATCATCAAAATGTATTTTGTGTGTTCAGATGCCCTGTGTGGACAACGTCATGGAACCTTATGACAATCAGGGTAAATTAACTACATTTTTCAGAAAGAAAACTTGTAAATCGGTCCAATTCGTCCAGAACACAGCAGGAGTGTTAAGAATATAAACTGTAGAAATAAGCGGGTTTATGACTTTGTATTTGTGGTAACTAGTGACAACCCTCCAGTTTCTATGGTAGCTACTTGAGATTTGATTGACGGAACAATCCAGCCAATGGTTGCAGCAATTTTTTTATTCATAGAAGCAGATTCACCAGTTGAAAGTTTAATAAATGAGTTGAATTCATCCTCAATGTGACTTACATGCTTGCTAATCATATTAAATGTATTCAAATGACAAGTTACAAATTTGAGACAGTTGTTAAATTTATCACACATCATGATACAAGCTTACGAAATCAAATGACACATTTGTCAATCATACTTGCAACCACCAATCTCAATGTGTGACCACAAATAAAATAAAAAACACATTTTCATACTTTAGAATAAAATGGAATCCCATATTTTTCCCTCTCTGTTCTGTTTCTATGCAGCAGCCTTTCATAGATACAAGACTTGACATTCGCATACAGTGGGGAGAACAAGTATTTGATACACTGCCAATTTTGCAGGTTTTCCTACTTACAAAACATGTAGAGGTCTGTAATTTTTATCATAGGTACACTTCAACTGTGAGAGACGGAATCTAAAACAAAAATCCAGAAAATCACATTGTATGATTTTTAAGTAATTAATTTGCATTTTATTGCATGACATAAGTATTTGATCACCTACCAACCAGTAAGAATTCCGGCTCTCACAGACCTGTTAGTTTTTCTTTAAGAAGCCCTCCTGTTCTCCACTCATTACCTGTATTAACTGCACCTGTTTGAACTCGTTACCTGTATAAAAGACACCTGTCCACACACTCAATCAAACAGACTCCAACCTCTCCACAATGGCCAAGACCAGAGAGCTGTGTAAGGACATCAGGGATAAAATTGTAGACCTGCACAAGGCTGGGATGGGCTACAGGACAATAGGCAAGCAGCTTGGTGAGAAGGCAACAACTGTTGGCGCAATTATTAGAAAATGGAAGAAGTTCAAGATGACGGTCAATCACCCTCGGTCTGGGGCTCCATGCAAGATCTCACCTCGTGGGGCATCAATGATCATGAGGAAGGTGAGGGATTAGCCCAGAACTACACGGCAGGACCTGGTCAATGACCTGAAGAGAGCTGGGACCACAGTCTCAAAGTAAACCATTAGTAACACACTACGCCGTCATAGATTAAAATCCTGCAGTGCACGCAAGGTCCCCCTGCTCAAGCCAGCGCATGTCCAGGCCCGTCTGAAAATTGCCAATGACCATCTGGATGATCCAGAGGAGGAATGGGAGAAGGTCATGTGGTCTGATGAGACAAAAATAGAGCTTTTTGGTCTAAACTCCACTCGCCGTGTTTGGAGGAAGAAGAAGGATGAGTACAACCCCAAGAACACCATCCCAACCGTGAAGCCTGGACGTGGAAACATCATTCTTTGGGGATGCTTTTCTGCAAAGGGGACAGGACGACTGCACCGTATTGAGGGGAGGATGGATGGGGCCATGTATCGCGAGATCTTGGCCAACAACCTCCTTCCCTCAGTAAAAGCATTGAAGATGGGTCGTGGCTGGGTCTTCCAGCATGACAACGACCCGAAACACACAGCCAGGGCAACTAAGGAGTGGCTCCGTAAGAAGCATCTCAAGGTCCTGGAGTGGCCTAGCCAGTCTCCAGACCTGAACCCAATAGAAAATCTTTGGAGGGAGCTGAAAGTCCGTATTGCCCAGCGACAGCCCCGAAACCTGAAGGATCTGGAGAAGATCTGTATGGAGGAGTGGGCCAAAATCCCTGCTGCAGTGTGTGCAAACCTGGTCAAGAACTACAGGAAACGTATGATCTCTGTAATTGCAAACAAAGGCTTCTGTACCAAATATTAAGTTCTGCTTTTTGGATGTATCAAATACTTATGTCATGCAATAAAATGCAAATTAATTACTTAAAAATCATACAATGTGATTTTCTGGATTTTTGTTTAAGATTCCGCCTCTCACAGTTGAAGTGTACCTATGATAAAAATTACAGACCTCTACATGCTTTGTAAGTAGGAAAACCTGCAAAATCGGCCGTGTATCAAATACTTCTTCTCCCCACTGTAGGTAGCGCCACGTTTCTACAGTAGGCTACAGTTAGTGTGCATTTACAGTTGGGCCATATAAAAGTTCTGTAACCTTGGTTGTTTTCATTATCCTATAGTCAGCATGTGTGTTCTGAAGCCTCTGCAGTCCAGCTATACGCCAGTTTGTCAATGAATGATTGCTTTCCCCTGGGAACTCTAGGTTAAAGAGCGGTTCACCTCTGGGAACACATACGCACGCACGCACGCACGCACGTACACACGCACGCACACACACACACACACACACACACACACACACACACACACACACACACACACACACACACACACACACACACACACACACACACACACACACACACACACACACACACACACACACACACACACACACACACACACACACACAGGACTAAACTCTTATCACAGATGGATTCTACTCCAATACCAGATAATAGAAGTCAGCAGAAAATGAAGCAGGGAGGGAGGCAGACCATGAAGCAGGGAGGGGGAGAGGCAGAACATGAAGCAGGGAGGGAGGCAGAACATGAAGCAGGGAGGGGGAGAGGCAGAACATGAAGCAGGGAGGGAGGCAGAACATGAAGCAGGGAGGGGGAGAGGCAGAACATGAAGCAGGGAGGGGGAGAGGCAGAACATGAAGCAGGGAGGGAGGCAGAACATGAAGCAGGGAGGGAGGCAGAACATGAAGCAGGGGGAGAGGCAGAACATGAAGCAGGGAGGGAGGCAGAACATGAAGCAGGGAGGGAGAGGCAGAACATGAAGCAGGGAGGGAGAGGCAGAACATGAAGCAGGGAGGGGGAGAGGCAGAACATGAAGCAGGGAGGGGGAGAGGCAGAACATGAAGCAGGGAGGGAGGCAGAACATGAAGTAGGGAGGGAGGCAGAACATGAAGCAGGGAGAGGCAGAACATGAAGCAGGGAGAGGCAGAACATGAAGCAGGGAAGGAGGGAGGCAGAACATGAAGCAGGGAGGGAGGCTGAATGTGAAGCATGGAGGGAGGCCGAACATGAAGCAGGGAGGGAGAGAGGCAGAACATGAAGCAGGGAGAGAGGCAGAACGTGAAGCAGGGAGGGAGGGAGACAGAACATGAAGCAGGGAGGGAGGGAGGCAGAACATGAAGCAGGGAGAGAGGCAGAACGTGAAGCAGGGAGGGAGGCAGAACATGAAGCAGGGAGGGAGGCAGAACATGAAGCAGGGAGGGAGGGAGACAGAAAATGAAGCAGGGAGGGAGGGAGGCAGAACATGAAGCAGGGAGGGAGGCAGATCATGAAGCAGGGAGGGAGGCAGAACATGAAGCAGGGAGGGGGGCAGAACATGAAGCAGGGAGGGGGAGAGGCAGACCGTGAAGCAGGGAGGGGGAGAGGCAGAACATGAAGCAGGGAGGGAGGCAGAAAATGAAGCAGGGGGGGAGGGAGGCAGAACGTGAAGCAGGGAGGGAGGGAGGCAGAACATGAAGCAGGGAGGGAGGCAGAACATGAAGCAGGGGGGGAGGGAGTCAGAACGTGAAGCAGGAAGGGGAGGGAGGCAGAACATGAAGCAGGGGGGAGGGAGGCAGAACATGAAGCAGGGAGGGAGGCCGAACATGAAGCAGGGGGGAGGGAGGCAGAACATGAAGCAGGGAGGGGAGGGAGGCAGAACATGAAGCAGGGGGGGAGGGAGGCAGAACATGAAGCAGGGAGGGAGGCAGAACATGAAGCAGGGAGAGAGGCAGAACATGAAGCAGGGAGGGAGGCAGAACATGAAGCAGGGAGGGGGAGAGGCAGAACATGAAGCAGGGAGGGAGGCAGAACATGAAGCAGGGAGGGGGAGAGGCAGAACATGAAGCAGGGAGGGGGAGAGGCAGAACATGAAGCAGGGAGGGAGGCAGAACATGAAGCAGGGAGGGAGGCAGAACATGAAGCAGGGGGAGAGGCAGAACATGAAGCAGGGAGGGAGGCAGAACATGAAGCAGGGAGGGAGAGGAAGAACATGAAGCAGGGAGGGAGAGGCAGAACATGAAGCAGGGAGGGGGAGAGGCAGAACATGAAGCAGGGAGGGGGAGAGGCAGAACATGAAGCAGGGAGGGAGGCAGAACATGAAGCAGGGAGGGAGGCAGAACATGAAGCAGGGAGAGGCAGAACATGAAGCAGGGAGAGGCAGAACATGAAGCAGGGAAGGAGGGAGGCAGAACATGAAGCAGGGAGGGAGGCAGAATGTGAAGCAGGGAGGGAGGCCGAACATGAAGCAGGGAGGGAGGGAGGCAGAACATGAAGCAGGGAGAGAGGCAGAACGTGAAGCAGGGAGGGAGGGAGACAGAACATGAAGCAGGGAGGGAGGGAGGCAGAACATGAAGCAGGGAGAGAGGCAGAACGTGAAGCAGGGAGGGAGGCAGAACATGAAGCAGGGAGGGAGGCAGAACATGAAGCAGGGAGGGAGGGAGACAGAAAATGAAGCAGGGAGGGAGGGAGGCAGAACATGAAGCAGGGAGGGAGGCAGAACATGAAGCAGGGAGGGAGGCAGAACATGAAGCAGGGAAGGGGGCAGAACATGAAGCAGGGAGGGGGAGAGGCAGAACATGAAGCAGGGAGGGGGAGAGGCAGAACATGAAGCAGGGAGGGAGGCAGAAAATGAAGCAGGGGGGGAGGGAGGCAGAACATGAAGCAGGGAGGGAGGGAGGCAGAACATGAAGCAGGGAGGGAGGCAGAACATGAAGCAGGGGGGAGGGAGTCAGAACGTGAAGCAGGAAGGGGAGGGAGGCAGAACATGAAGCAGGGGGAGGGAGGCAGAACATGAAGCAGGGAGGGAGGCCGAACATGAAGCAGGGGGGGAGGGAGGCAGAACATGAAGCAGGGAGGGGAGGGAGGCAGAACATGAAGCAGGGGGGGAGGGAGGCAGAACATGAAGCAGGGAGGGAGGCAGAACATGAAGCAGGGGGGGAGGGAGTCAGAACGTGAAGCAGGGAGGGGAGGGAGGCAGAACATGAAGCAGGGAGGGAGGCAGAACATGAAGCAGGGAGAGAGGCAGAACATGAAGCAGGGAGGGAGGCAGAACATGAAGCAGGGAGGGAGGCAGAACATGAAGCAGGGAGGGAGGGAGGCAGAACATGAAGCAGGGAGGGAGGCAGAACATGAAGCAGGGAGAGAGGCAGAACGTGAAGCAGGGAGGGAGTCAGAACATGAAGCCGGGAGGAACGTGAAGCAGGGAGGGAGTCAGAACGTGAAGCAGGGAGGGAGGCAGAACATGAAGCAGGGAGGGAGGCAGAACGTGAAGCAGGGAGGGGAGAGGCAGAACATGAAGCAGGGAGGGAGGCAGAACATGAAGCAGGGAGGGAGGCAAAAAAAGAAATGTTCACTCATATCTCATAAGGCCCCTAGTGAGAGGACATCACTGCCTCACAAATGGAACACTATTCCGCATTAAGAGCTCTACTTTTGACCAGGACCCTGTTCCCTATATAGTAGCCAGAAGGCTCTGGTCAAACATATTGCACTGTGCATTTGGCACTAACACATCACTGCTGCAGCCCACCAATGGGACACCAGCGCCAGACTAGAAGGTGGACGTTTATTTTCCTCTTCCTCACAAGGTCCACGCAAGACACTGAAAGACGTTCACGCACACACACACACGCACGCACGCACGCACGCACGCACGCACGCACAAACACACACACACACACACACACACACACACACACACACACACACACACACACACACACACACACACACACACACACACACAATCGCTGGTCTTAAAGTTTTTTTGAAATCACTTTGGCACTTGTGGTCAGAACCTTGTGGTCAGAACCTTGTGGTCAGAACCTTGTGGTCATTTTCTAAACTCTAGACACAAACTCAAAACGGTCATCACTTGTAACACAGGCTGTCCAATGTTCAAAACATTGCATTGTGTATTCATATCTTTATAGAAACCTTGCACTTGCAGAATCATTGTTTCAAATAACTCATTTATCATGAAATACCATAGGAACATTAATTTAGATCACCCACACACAAGATTCTGATAGTTTCACTGTGTAGTTGTTCGTACAATCATCAAATATTGTAGTACAAAATATGTGATACATGTTTCATTATGCTACTACACGTAAATACATCACTGTAAAAGGACTAGTGGAGAGAATACTACAGACACAGTGGAATCATTGAACAAAATATGAAAGAAAAAATATTTAGCTACAGAAAAAAAAAAACTACAGTAAAACGTCAACTGCAGTGTTCCTCACCTGGCTTACTGTAAAAAGCAAAACAAAGGATCGATTGCTGTATTTCTATATTTCCATCAAACCTGTCTTGTAGATTTGGCCGCAGGTTCTCATCCACATCACAATGGATGTTTTTATTAGCCAAACATCTTGGGAAGAATCTTCAGGCGAATCCAGGCCTGACACTGGTCTGCCGTGATGTCATTGCATGCGTCATCCATGGCCTGGAGAAGGGTGGCTTGTTCGTGAGGGCGCCTATCATATACCTTCCACCTCCATGTGGAGAAAAATGAATCAATCGGGTTAAGGACAGGAGAGTTTGGGGTTGAGTACAGGGTGGTAAATTGTGGCTGGGCCTGAAACCATGCTTGCACCATTTGAGCATGGTGGAACCTGACATTATCCCACACAGTGACATAGGTGTGGCTCTACAGACCTGATTTAGCTCGTCAAGGAAGGTAACAAGGAGAGCTGCATTATATGATCCAATACGAGGTCTGCGTCCCACCACACTGTCTTCCCATATAGCCGCACACATGGTGATGTGGTCCACGTACTTGGATGGTTGCCCGCTGGCCAATGAAATTCCGACCTCTCCTCCTTGTCTAGGACAGGTTGAAGCTTGCCTCATCCAAAAATAGGAATTTGTGATGGTTTTCGTCACCCTCTAAAAATACATTTCGGGAAGCGAATTACTGATTACAATGATTTGGGGAATTTTTCACAACAGGCATCTTGAAACTGAACATACCTGAACATAGTCAGTCCTCAGCTGCTTCACTCTGTCTGCATGTATTTCAGAAGGCACACTGTATAGCTGTTTTAGAGACACCTGGTGCCTTTTCAGCATGCGTGAAACAGTCGGCAAATTTATAGCTTCCACATTTGTTGAACGTGTTGTCATTGTCCAAGATGTGCTGACAAATTTCTGTAAGGTGAATATCATTTCTGGCACGAACCAAATTGACCACAGCCCGCTCTTGTTGGTCAGTCAGAATTTTGCCTCTGCCTCCCCTATTTGGCCTAGTCTCAATTCTGCAGGGAAAAGTACAGTAAGAACACACTTAGTCAGATCACCTACTCTGTGGTACACATTGGTATGCAGTATACAGTCATTTGACAGTTGGGGAGTAGCCTAATGTTTAGTGCATGCTGAAGACTTACCGGTTGTCATTGCGGAAAGTTCTGATGATTGAGGCCAACGGTTGATCTTCTGAGGTTTGGTTGAATCATTGTAGCTGCCTCAGTCGTTGCCATGAGTTACAACATGGTCTACAACTATTGCTCTGATTTCATTGGACGCTCTTTGTTGTTGCTGCCGCTGTATTGGTCCGTGCCCTTGTCCTCTACCACGTTCCCCACCACACCTCTCAGACGAGGCCCACGACCACCTCTCAGAAGGGGTGCTTGTCCCCTGCCATTCCTTTGACCCCCACATCTTCCTCGTCTTCCTCCTCCCACTGCTTGACCTCTATTGTGACCTGGATCACCTGCCGGCTCCATGTTATCGCTATGTTGTTGTAGGTGGATACCACTCATTTCACACTCGTACCACATTGTGAAATCAATCATCAGTATCAAGTTGGCAGTATAGTAAAAGCTGTTAAAACAGTGGTGTGCAGGCTGTTGTGGAGGCAAAAGGGGGTCCTACCCAGTACTAGATAGGTGTACCTAATAAAGTGACCGGTGAGTGTACAGTAATGTCAAATCTGAAAACGTGGTCTGGAAAAGTGGTACATGGGACCATAGAAACAGTGTCTGATAAAGAATGATGATGACATATTACATCCACAGATAATGTAGTCCAATTGGTTCATGGTCCACGATAACTGGTGTCAATGGATCTCGTTATCCTGAAACTTTCATGATCTAAACATGGAATATTGTTTGTCAGTTTCCGTAAAACTATGCATTAAGAGTAACGCAACAGTTACTTATCATTTGGAGCAGCTGTATTAATTGATAGTTAGATCATTGTAATGAAATGAATAGACAGTCCTCTCAGATGTAATGTGTGAATTGCATTTTGAAATGGTAATACTTTGATGTTAAGTTGTGTCATTTTGAACAGGTGATTTTAGTTGAATGAACAATTGATCTTACCTTTATGTGTATTGTATAGAAACAATTGGAAAAAGTGTCCCAAGAGTTTTGAAAAATGTGCATTTTGATCATCGGTTGTGAGTTTTGTGTCTAGAGTTTTTTGAAAAATGGTTCTGAAAAAAGGTTCTGAAATTAGTGCCAACGTGATTTATAATAAACTGTAAATACAATTTGATTCTGTCCTTCACACTGCTGTGGGATTCCTGCAATCAAATAAATTGCTATTCCAAATACCTAAGGTTAACAACTATCCCCATCTGATACATCCCATGTATTGGACTGTTAGAAGAGATCCTTGGAGCGTTAGAGGCCCAACTTGGGGAAAACTTATCAAAAAGACATACCTGTGTCTGTCTGTGCTCATGTGTGTGTACAAGTGTGTATGTTTGCACGTGTGTCTGTGTATCTGTGTGTGTGTGTGTGTGCAAGCGTGTGTGCCTGTGTCTGTGTCCATGTCTCTCTCTCTTTCTCTGTCTCTCTCTCTCTCTGTGTGTGTGTGTGATCCCAGACTACTCCCAGTCAGCCAGCAGGACAGACTAACCAAAACTGTGATCAGTAACGTTACTTTTGGATTACTTTCCCCTTAAGAGACATCAGAAGAAGACAAAAAGGATCCATCAAACCCATTTGGTGTGCCATCATAGTGGTCTCTGACTTGTGGTCAGACTCACTCAGGTGGAACAAACTTAAAATTTGAGCCTTTTTTCCACCTCTGATTTGAATGTCATTGAGAAAACAGAAAGGAGTCATAATGTATGGTTTTGCAAGCAGCCTTTCTGAATTTAAAAGGAATCCAGGAAGTTACCATCTAGTTGTTTGAAAGTATCAGTTACTTCCCAACTTTGCTTCTTAGAGTGTAGATGCAATATCCCAGGGTGGAGATACAGGAGAGAGACTAGCTGTAACAGCTAGCAGCATAGAGAGATGAAGAGGACAGGGACTGGTATATCCAGCTGTAACAGCTAGCAGCATAGAGAGATGTAGAGGACAGAGACTGGTATATCCAGCTGTAACAGCTAGCAGCATAGAGAGATGTAGAGGACAGAGATGTAGAGGACAGGGACTGGTATATCCAGCTGTAACAGCTAGCAGCATAGAGAGATGTAGAGGACAGAGACTGGTATATCCAGCTGTAACAGCTAGAAGCATAGAGAGATGTAGAGGACAGGGACTGGTATATCCAGCTGTAACAGCTAGCAGCATAGAGAGATGTAGAGGACAGGGACTGGTATATCCAGCTGTAACAGCTAGCAGCATAGAGAGATGTAGAGGACAGAGACTGGTATATCCAGCTGTAACAGCTAGCAGCATAGAGAGATGTAGAGGACAGGGACTGGTATATCCAGCTGTAACAGCTAGCAGCATAGAGATATGTAGAGGACAGAGACTGGTATATCCAGCTGTAACAGCTAGCAGCATAGAGAGATGTAGAGGACAGAGACTGGTATATCCAGCTGTAACAGCTAGCAGCATTATAGGATCAACAGCAACACAAACTGCTTCTCTATGGCAACATGTTCCCCTTGACTTGTTAGTGAACCCTTGAAATTGGAAAACTGCATATTCACTATTGCAAGTAGTTATATCCTCACCATTGTCATTTGCGCTCTCTTTGAAAGATATTTGTCCCATACCCAAGTGCAAAGAACATGGTAGAAAGAGGAGGAAGGGAAGCGCTACTAAGGTACACTATAGTACATTTTGGTAGATAGAAGGTGCTCTTTGGTAAAAGGGGTAAATTGGTCATCAAAAAGAAAGGAGGACCAAGGCACTCTTCATATAATTAATTAAAATGCTTTTATTAGTATGGCATGTTCAATAGAAACAAAGTTTTTTAAAAACCGACGCAAAGAACATGGATTTGGAATAGCTGAGAAACAGCACTGTTGAGTCTGCAGAAGTTGAGTATAAAGGTGTGACAATTAGTTTTTTTTCTATCCAAAAACAACAACAATATGTACAATTTAAGTTCCGCTGTGTGGCACGTTACACCACGTGAACACTTCACAAGACACAGATTGTACTTGACATCGGTATGCTAGTTACCGTTCAATTAAGAAACGTCACGCTGCCGCATCAGACAAATGATACGTCACATTACAGTCCCTGCTGCTCAGGCTTCCTAAGCTAGTTTCCCTACGCCCTGTGGTGCACTCAGAATAACGTTTAAAAAAACGTTATGCATTGTTAATAGCCACCAGGGCACATCGGGCAGCGCAGCAAAAATACATCAAGAGTGATTCAAATCACTAAAGATCCTCACACTTAAAAAAAAAAAGAAGCAATTTCCTTATTTTTTATTTTTTTTAAAACTTGAATTCCTCCTAAATGACTTCTTAGGTAGTTAGAGTTTCTTCGGAGGAAACGTAATATTCTAATAAATCATTCTCACTGCTGCCTCAGAGCTACTTACTGTAAGGCAATATGTATTCTGTTCTGTTTCCCATATTGATTTGTAATGCTGACAATCTACATGGGAAAGTGCTCTCAATTTAATTTCAAATGTCCTATGAAGTTTATTACACAGCATTAGGAATGAGTTGTGTCCATTGCTGGCTGGCTGGCTGGCTGGCTGGCTGGCTGGCTGGCTGGCTGGCTGGCTGGCTGGCTGGCTGGCTGGCTGGCTGGCTGGCTGGCTGGCTGGCTGGCTGTCTGTCTGTCTGTCTGTCTGTCTGTCTGTCTGTCTGTCTGTCTGTCTGTCTGTCTGTCTGTCTGTCTGTCTGTCTGTCTGTCTGTCTGTCTGTCTGTCTGTCTGTCTGTCTGTCTGTCTGTCTGTCTGTCTGTCTGTCTGTCTGTCTGTCTGTCTGTCTGTCTGTCTGTCTGTCTGTCTGTCTGTCTGTCTGTCTGTCTGTCTGTCTGTCTGTCTGTCTGTCTGTCTGTCTGTCTGTCTGTCTGTCTGTCTGTCTGTCTGTGTTTCTCTCTCTCTCTCTCTCTCTCTCTCTCTCTCTTTCTCTCTCTCTCTCTCTCTCTCTCTCTCTCTCTCTCTCTCTCTCTCTCTCTCTCTCTCTCCCTTTCTCTCTCTCTCTCTCTCTCTCCCTGATTCTAATCCTTTAAAGTGAACAAACTCTAGGGACCGGCTTATTTACCAGAATGGCTCGAGGCAGAACACATGTGTTTTCATTTCCAATCAAGGCTCCAAGTTCTTTTAAGAATTGCACGGTAATTGGTTTTTTTACTGCACAAGATTGTTACTCGTTGAGGAAGTTTTTTGTTGTTGCTATAGCCTAGAATACAGTACTGTTGTTTTCTCATAGGTTGACGCATACTGCAGCACCACTGCTGGTGGTAGAGAACGCCATTAGGTGGTCTGTTACTGGTGTATTCATATGTTCGCTGCCCATTTAAGTCACCGTGCCGTCCTTCCTGATTGTCTAAAACAACAACAGAGAAGGTATTTTTACTACCTTGCCTGGGTGTTGGTAATTAGCTTAACCATCTGGTGACTTTTCAAATAAAACTGTGAATGAGTCAAGTCTGGAACTTGCTTCTATTTAAAAAAAAATATATACACTACCGTTCAAAAGTTTGGGGTCACTTAGAAATGTCCTTGTTTTTCATTTTTTTTGTCCATTAATATAACATCAAATGGATCAGAAATACAGTGCAGACATTGTTAAGGACAACATCCCGGGGTCGCCTCTTCACTGTTGACGTTGAGACTGGTGTTTTGCGGGTACTATTTAATGAAGCTGCCAGTTGAGGACTTGTGAGGCGTCTGTTTCTCAAACTAGACACTGTAATGTACTTGTCCTCTTGCTCAGTTGAGCACCGGGGCCTCCCACTCGTCTTTCTATTCTGGTTAGGGCCAGTTTGCGCTATTCTGTAAAGGGAGTAGTACACAGCGTTGTACGAGATCTTCAGTTTCTTGGCAATTTCTTGCATGGAATAGCCTTCATTTCTCAGAACAAGAATAGACTGACGAGTTTCAGAAGAAAGTTATTTGTTTCTGGCCATTTTGATGCTGTAATCAAACCCACAAATACTGTTTCTCCAGATCCTCAACTAGTCTAAATCAGGACAGTTTTATTGCTTCTTTAATCAGAACAACAGTTTTCAACTTTTGAACGGGAGTGTTCAATCGTGGCCAAAAGTTTTGAGAATGACTCAAATATACATTTTCACAAAGTCTGCTGCCTCAGTATGTATGATGGCAATTTGCATATACTCCAGAATGTTATGAAGAGTGATCAGATGAATTGCAATTAATTGCAAAGTCCCTCTTTGCCATGCAAATGAACTAAATCCCCAAAAAACATTTCCACTGCATTTCAGCTCTGCCACAAAAGGACCAGCTGACATCATGTCAGTGATTCTCTCGTTAACCAGTCTGATAAAATCTCATTTTCAGTTTGATTAATTTCTCCAAACTGGTTATAGGAGGACTGTCACACGAGCCTATATAATCCATCTATCCTATTTAAAAATTGACTGAAAGCAGGAACAGATAATTTGGTTCCATTTCAAAATAGTCATCAGTGAAACCAAAGTACTATAACATATATAAATTCAATCAAACAGCCTAGTACACAAACCAAAACATAAAAATAATGTTCAAATTAGAAGGCTATTGCACAGAAAATAAACGTGGACAGTCAGGTGTATCAAAAAATTCAGAACTGCTGGAACATAATAAACAAAAGATCATTGGGAACGAGATCAGAATGACTGCTAAGATCTGATCCATAAATTCAATAGGTAGCCTGCTTTACAAAACTAATACAATCCGTATGTTCAAATCAAAAGGCGTGATTAACGTGATAACAATAACGCAGCCACACCCAGAATCCCCGGTGCCGACTGAAATCTAAAGATGGTTCAGTATTTAGTCTTAGGGATCAAATCCCGTTAACGGGATAGATTTGACAACATCCGGTGAAATGGCAGAGAGCCAAATTCAAATTAAATCACTATAAATATTAAACTTTCATGAAATCACACATGTAATACACCAAATTAAAGCTACACTTGTTGTTAATCCAGCCAACGTGTCAGATTTCAAAAAGGCTTTACGGCGAAAGCAAACCATGCTATTATCTGAGGATAGCACCCCATCAAACAAACACAGACAATCATAATTTAACCCGCCAGGCGCGACACGCAACTCAGAAATAAAGATATAATTCATGCCTTACCTTTGACGAGCTTCTTCTGTTGGCACACCAATATGTCCCATAAACATCACAAATGGTCCTTTTGTTTGATTAATTCTGTCGTTAATCCAAAATGTCCATTGATTTGGCGCATTTGATCCAGAAAAACACTGGTTCCAACTCGCGCAACATGATTACAAAATATCTAATAAGTTACCTGTAATCTTTGTCCAAACATTTCAAACAACTTTCCTAAACAACTTTAGGTATTTTTTTACGTAAATAATCAATAAAATTTAAGACGGGATAAACTGCGTTCAATAGCGGATAAAAACAAAGTGGAGCGAGCTTTCAGGTCATGCGCCTCTAACAAACAGTACACTTCACTCGACCCTCGTTCTGAACTGCCCTACTTCTTCATTTCTCAAAGGAAAAACATCAACCAATTTCTAAAGACTGTTGACATCCAGTGGAAGCGATAGGAACTGCAAGAAAGTGCCTTAGAAATCTAGATCTCCATAGAAATCCCATTGAAAAGAGAGTGACTCAAAAAAAAGTTTCCTGGATGGTTTGTCCTCGGGGTTTCGCCTGCCAAATAAGTTCTGTTATACTCACAGACATCATTCAAACTGTTTTAGAAACTTCAGAGTGTTTTCTAATCCACTAATAATATGCATATCCTAGCTTCTGGGCCTGAGTTGCAGACAGTTTACTTTGGGCACGCTTTTCATCCGGACGTGAAAATACCGCGCCCTAGCCTAGAGAGGTTAACACAGGTGTGAGTGATGACGAGGACAAGGGTGGAGATCACTCTGTCATGCTGATTGAGTTTGAATAACAGACTGGAAGCTTCAAAAGGAGGGTGGTGCTTGGAATCATTGTTCTTCCTCTGTCAAATACGGTTACCTGCAAGGAAACACATGCCGTCATCATTGCTTTGCACAAAAATGGCAAGGATATTGCTGCCAGTAAGATTGCACCTAAATCAGCAATTTATTGGATCATCAAGAACTTCAAGGAGAGCGGTTCAATTGTTGTGAAGAAGGCTTCAGGGAGCCCAAGAAAGTCCAGCAAGCGCCAGGACCGTCTCCTAAAGTTGATTCAGCTGCGGGATCGGGCACCACCAGTACAGAGCTTGCTCAGGAATGGCAGCAGGCAGGTGTGAGTGCATCTGCATGCACAGTGAGGCAAAGACTTTTGGAGGATGGCCTGGTGTCAAGAAGGGCAGCAAAGAAGCCATTTCTCTCCAGGAAAAACATCAGGGACAGACTGATATTCTGCAAAAGATACAGGGATTAGACTGCTAAGGACTGGGGTAAAGTCATTTTCTCTGATGAATACCCTTTCCGATTGTTCGGGGCATCCGGAAAAAAGCTTGTCGCAGAAGACAAGGTGAGCGCTACCATCAGTCCTGTAAAGCATCCAGAAACCATTCATTTGTGGGGTTGCTTCTCAGCCAAGGGAGTGGGCTCACTCACAATTTTGCTTAAGAACACAGCCATGAATAAAGAATGGTACCAACACATCCTCCGAGAGCAACTTCTCCCAACCATCCAGGAACAGTTTGGTGACGAACAATGCCTTTTCCAGCATGGTGGAGCACCTTGCCATAAGGCAAAAGTGATAACTAAGTGGCTCGGGGAACAAAACATCGATATTTTGGGTCCATGGCCAGGAAACTCCCCAGACCTTAATCCCATTGAGAACTTGTGGTCAATCCTCAAGAGGCGGGTGGACAAAAAAAACAACAAAATTCTGACAAACTCCAAGCATTGATTATGCAAGAATGGGCTGCCATCAGTCAGGATGCGGCCCAGAAGTTAATTGACAGCATGCCAGGGCGGATTGCAGAGGTCTTGAAAAAAAAGGGTCAACACTGCAAATATTGACTCTTTGCATCAACTTCATGTAATTGTCAATAAAAGCCTTTGACACTTATGAAATGCTTGTAATTATACTTCAGTATTCCATAGTAACATCTGACAAAAATATCTAAAGACACTGAGGCAGCAGACTTTGTGAAAATTAATATTTGTGTCATTCTCAAAACTTTTGGACACGACTGTATAAATACACAAGAAATGGTACGGTGTATGTTGTTTTTAGGCCTGTTATTTTTTTGGACCTCCTTGCGCAACTCAGTTTGCGCAATGGCTGTTCACGACACGTTGAGAGCGGTAGAGCAGTCCTTTCAAAGTGCCAGTTTGAGGACGTGCTATATCTGGGATTGGGTAAATCCCGCCCATTTGGCACTCCTGGCAGGATAGAGCATCAACGGTCAACGTCTTTAGAAAAAATGGATCTGGTCTTAATCCTGTCCTCTTGTCCTCCTCTCCTGGCTGTGTCCCACAGTCCTTCCTCTAAAAGCATGGTTTCTCTGGTCCCCCCTGCATTAACAGGGGCAGTGCAGTCAAAAACGAGATTTTCCTGTTTAATTTTTAAAAATATATTTCCACACTTTGAGGTTGAAATAACATTGCAATTGTGAAAATTATGATAATCCCCTTTTTAGGGGGAAGAGATTTTTCAGAAAATTGTTTCAGCCTGTTCACGTGGGATGGGGTTCCTGGCCCCCATCATGACATCACAATCTGATCTGATTATTCTGACCAATCATCTTTTATTTGCATACGTATCCTGCTACTTTGAAGGGGTAAGTGGGGTAGGCTCTAGAGTCTACCGATCCTATCTGCCAATCAGGGCTCTGTAAGTAAACATTAAAAATGTGTTTTTTATCACATCAGACTGAGCATTTGATTGCGAAAGAAGCCTTGAGCACCTGCACTTTGGGTCCTGTTCTGTTCTGTTCTGTCCTGTTAGGCCCTGTTCTGTCTTGTTCTGTCCTGTCCTCTTCTGTCCTGACCTGTCCTGTTCCAACATATTCTGTCCTGTTATGCCCTGTTATGCCCTGTTCTGAGCTGTTCTGTCCTGATCTGTCCTGTTCCAACATTTTATGTCCTGTCGTGTTCTGTCCTGTTCTGTTATGTCTTGTTCCTACATATTCTGTGCTGTCCTGTTCTGTTCTGTCCTGTCCTGTCCTGTCCTGTCCTGTCCTGTTCTGTCCTGTCCTGTTCTGTCCTGTTCTGTCCTGTCCTGTCCTGTCCTGTCCTGTTCTGTCCTGTCCTGTCCTGTTCTGTCCTGTTCTGTCCTGTTCTGTCCTGTTCTGTCCTGTTCTGTCCTGTTCTGTCCTGTTCTGTCCTGTTATGTCCTGTCCTGTTCTGTCCTGTTCTGTCCTGTCCTGTTCTGTCCTGTCCTGTTCTGTCCTGTTCTGTCCTGTCCTGTTCTGTCCTGTCCTGTCCTGTCCTGTTATGTCCTGTCCTGTTATGTCCTGTCCTGTTCTGTTCTGTCCTGTTCTGTCCTGTCCTGTTCTGTCCTGTCCTGTTCTGTCCTGTCCTGTTATGTCCTGTTCTGTTCTGTCCTGTTCTGTCCTGTCCTGTTCTGTCCTGTCCTGTTCTGTCCTGTCCTGTTCTGTCCTGTTCTGTCCTGTCCTGTTCTGTCCTGTCCTGTTCTGTCCTGTCCTGTTATGTCCTGTCCTGTTCTGTTCTGTCCTGTTAGGCCCTGTTCTGTCCTGTTATGTCTTGTTCTGTCCTGTTATGTCCTGTTATGTCCTGTTATGTCCTGTTCTGAGTTGTTCTGTGCTGTCCTGTGTTGTCCTGTTTTGTTCAGTTCTGTCCTGTCCTGTTCTGTCCTGTTCTGTCCTGTCCTGTTCTGTCCTGTCCTGTCCTGTCCTGTCCTGTTATGTCCTGTCCTGTTATGTCCTGTCCTGTTCTGTTCTGTCCTGTTCTGTCCTGTCCTGTTCTGTCCTGTCCTGTTCTGTCCTGTTCTGTCCTGTCCTGTCCTGTCCTGTTCTGTCCTGTCCTGTCCTGTTCTGTCCTGTTCTGTCCTGTTCTGTCCTGTTCTGTCCTGTTCTGTCCTGTTCTGTCCTGTTCTGTCCTGTTATGTCCTGTCCTGTTCTGTCCTGTTCTGTCCTGTCCTGTTCTGTCCTGTCCTGTTCTGTCCTGTCCTGTTCTGTCCTGTCCTGTCCTGTTCTGTCCTGTCCTGTTCTGTCCTGTCCTGTTATGTCCTGTCCTGTTCAGTCCTGTCCTGTTCTGTCCTGTCCTGTTCTGTCCTGTCCTGTTCTGTCCTGTCCTGTTCTGTTCTGTCCTGTTCTGTCCTGTCCTGTTCTGTCCTGTCCTGTTCTGTCCTGTCCTGTTCTGTCCTGTTCTGTCCTGTCCTGTTCTGTCCTGTCCTGTTCTGTCCTGTCCTGTTATGTCCTGTCCTGTTCTGTTCTGTCCTGTTAGGCCCTGTTCTGTCCTGTTATGTCTTGTTCTGTCCTGTTATGTCCTGTTATGTCCTGTTATGTCCTGTTCTGAGTTGTTCTGTGCTGTCCTGTGTTGTCCTGTTTTGTTCAGTTCTGTCCTGTTCTCTTCTGTCCTGTTCTGTCCTGTCCTCCTCTGTTCTGTCCTGTCCTCCTCTGTCCTGTCCTGTTCTGTCATGTTCTGCGCTGATCTGTCCTGTTCGGTCCTGTTCCAACATGTTCTGTCCTGTTCTGTCCCGTGATGTTCTGTCCTGTTCTGTCCCGTGATGTTCTGTCCTGTTATGACCTGTTCTGTCCTGTCTGTCTTTTTCTGTCTTGTCCTGTCCTGTTCTGTCCTTTTCTCTTTTGTCCTGTTCCGTCCTGTCTTCTTCTGTCCTGTTCCAACATATTCTGTCCTGTTCTGTCCCGTGATGTTCTGTCCTGTTCTGTCCCGTGATGTTATGTCCTCTTCTGTCCCGTGATGTTATGTCCTCTTCTGTCCTGTGATGTTCTGTCCTATTCTGCCCTTTTGTTCTGTTCTGTCCTGTTCTGACTATTTCTGCCCTGTTCTGTTCTGTTCGGTCCTGTTCTCTCCTGTTCTGTGCTGTTCTGTGCTGTTGTGTGCTGTTTGGTTCTGTTCTGTCCTGTTCCAACATATTCTGTCCTGTTCTTTCCTGCCCTGTTCGGTCATGATCTCTCATGTTATGTTGTGTTATGTCTTGATCTGCCATGTTCTGTCCTGTTCCAACATATTCTGTTCTGTTCTGTCTTGTCCTGTCCTTTTCTGTCTTGTTCTGTCCTGTTCTGTCCTGTTCTGTCCTATTCTGTTCTGTCTTGTTCTGTCCTGTTATGCCCTGTTCTCTCCTATTCTGTTCTGTTCTGTCCTTTTCTGTACTATTCTGTTTTGACCTTTTCTTTCTTGCTTGTGCTTTTAATTCCACTCCCCTTCTGGTTTCATGCCTGGGCCAAATTAGGACAGGGTTTGGACATGGAGGGAGGAGGAGAGGCAGGAGAAGAGGCTGGGAGGGAGTGAGGAGATGAAGGGAGAAGGAGAGGGAGGAGAAGGAGGAGGAGAGGGAGGCAGGGAGGGAGCGAGGAGAGGAAGGGAGGGAAGAGGAGCGGCAGGAGGAGAGGCAGGGAGGGAGCGAGGAGAGGGAGGAGGAGAGGCAGGGAGGGAGCGAGGAGAGGAAGGGAGGAGGAGAGGGAGGAGGAGGAGGAGAGGGAGGCAGGGAGGGAGCGAGGAGAGGGAGGGAGGAGGAAAGGGAGGAGAAGGAGGAGAGGGAGGCAGGGAGGGAGCGAGGAGAGGAGGGAGTGAGGAGAGAGAGGGAGGGAGGGAGGAGGAGAGAGAGGCAGGGAGGGAGCAAGGAGAGGGAGGGAGGAGAAAAGGAAGTGAAGGAAGAGAGGGAGGCAGGGAGGGAGCGAGGAGAGGGAGGGAGGGAGGAGGAGAGGGAGGAGAAGGAGGAGGAGAGGGAGGCAGGGAGGGAGCGAGGAGAGGGAGGGAGGGAGGGAGGAGGAGAGGGAGGCAGGGAGGGAGCGAGGAGAGGGAGGGAGGGAGGAGGAGAGGGAGGGAAACTGTTGGTTCACTGGAAATTCTCTCTCCCTCTCCATCCATTGTCCAGGTGAGAGACAGAACAAAGCCTTCTGCAGGATTGGTTGTCCCCTCAGAGGGAGAGAGTGGGGCCAGAGGAGGACAGAAAGGCAGATTAACCCTGTGTGGAAGGAAGGAGGAAGGAGCTTGGGACAGCTAATAGCCTTCAGACTCACTCTAACTCATTGTTGTATATTTATTCACCAACTCCTTTCAAACAGCATGGAGTCCTATTTTTTACTTTCCCACTACCTTTTATTCTTGGCTTGATAAAAGCGAGGACCAAACGTGACTAATGCTTCTTTCTAGCTTTTGATCCATTCACTTTATATCTCAGGTAGCCATTTATCTGATCGTGTGAGAGTCATTTCCGCCTCTCTCAGTGGAGTCGAGGAGCTGTCATGCTGTCACTCTAGTCACCTTCTCCTAATGTATTGTCTTCTGATTGAACACTAAACACTGTCTCAGTCTATCTCACAGCTCTAATGCACAATAGATGCCAAGACTTTCAACATTTCAGAAAGTACTGGTACTTTACAAGCATATTCCACTCTTTCACTCAAAAATGTGTCCCAAATGGCACCCTATCGGAAGTAGTGCACTACTTTAAGGCTCTACACATAGGACTCTGTTCAGAAGTAGTGCACTGTGTGGGGAATAGGGTGCCATTTGGGAAAGCAGCCTTTTCACTCACTCTCTCAATATATTTAACTTCTGACATGAACGTAGCGTTGATGATGAAGTGACAGGGGAGCTAAGAAATCAATTAGTTTTCGACCTGACATGCCTGGTTTGAAGTCATTCATTCTGATAACCAGACAGGAAAAGGAGGGGGACCTGCTCAATGAGAGAGGTGTGTGTGTGTGTGTGTGTGTGTGTGTGTGTGTGTGTGTGTGTGTGTGTGTGTGTGTGTGTGTGTGTGTGTGTGTGTGTGTGTGTGTGTGTGTGTGTGTGTGTGTGTGTGTGTGTGTGTGTGTGTGTGTGTGTGTGTGTGTGTAATCAACCCGACTGCAGCGCCGGTGTGTCAATCAATGTCAACATTCAGGTGAAAGTAATTATGTTGTAAAGCGTGTAGCTTTTCATTTCATTCTATTTCACAGCTATCATATACTCCTATTTAAGGCCCTTCCAGGCAATTTAGGTGATATTTCTCACACTTGATAAATTGTGAGGGAACCAGTAACAACAGCACATTCATTGATGCTGTGAGTATTGCTCTGGTCTTTATTGGGATATCGTCTGATTTGAAAAGTTTGCTGCAATCTAAAATTATTGATTGATCTCGAATGCAATCTAATCGAAATGAATCAAGATGATCCCAGTAAACAAAATGACGTTGACATCACATGCATTTTAGATGCTGAATTAATGGTTAGAAGACGTTGAAAATACGTTTTTTTCCGGACGTTGAAAATACATCTTATAAGGATGTCGAAAATACTTATTTTCAGGGATTCAAAAATACGTAATTTACAAACATTAAAAATATGTATTTTTCAGTCATTGATTCTATGGACAAATTTCAACTGTACATACGCTACAGTAATCATATTATATCAGAATTATTTAGGAAAGAGGAACCAACTGAAGATGCAACAAAATATTTATTATCTGTCACATGCACATATGTTAGCTTTTTCAAAAGCTTTAAAACTGGCAGTTCTGAATGATAGTAGTCACATATATAGAATAAACCACATTCCCAGTAACTGTTTCAGATTTTTTTCTTTACTTGCTATGACTGTGATATGTTGTTATTTATCTACCTTGGTTGAATGCACTGACTGTCAGTCGCTCTGGATAAGATTGTCTGCTGGAATGACTTGCGAAAGCATGCTGGGCATTATTCTAATGAGCTCCGTCCCCAGACAAGTACAAATTTGGTCGGTGAGGACTAGTTCCACATATGAACTTATAATATAAATAATTTTAACATCACATTATGACATTACAGTAGAGTAGAGTACAATATGGTACAGTATGGTACGGTACAGGACAGTCAAGTTTTATTCAGTACTGTAGAGCACAATACAGTAAAGTATATTTTTTTAATTATTTTTATTTTTTATTTAACCTTTATTTAACTAGGCAAGTCAGTTAAGGACAAATTCAGGCAAAAACGACAGCCTATTCAGTAGAGTACAGTACAGTATAGTTTAATACAGTACAGTACAGTAGAGTAGAGTTTAATTCAGTAGAGTACAGTACAGTAGAGTTTAATTCAGTAGAGTACAGTACAGTAGAGTTTAATTCAGTACAGTACAGTACAGTACAGTAGAGTTTAATTCAGTAGAGTACAGTACAGTATAGTTTAATTCAGTAGAGTACAGTACAGTAGAGTTTAATTCAGTAGAGTACAGTACAGTAGAGTTTAATTCAGTAGAGTACAGTAGAGTTTAATTCAGTACAGTACAGTACAGTAGAGTTTAATTCAGTAGAGTACAGTACAGTATAGTTTAATTTAGTACAGTACAGTACAGTAGAGTTTAATTCAGTAGAGTACAGTACAGTAGAGTTTAATTCAGTACAGTACAGTAGAGTAGAGTTTAATTCAGTAGAGTACAGTACAGTAGAGTTTAATACAGTACAGTACAGTAGAGTTTAATTCAGTAGAGTACAGTACAGTATAGTTTAATTCAGTAGAGTACAGTACAGTAGAGTTTAATTCAGTAGAGTACAGTACAGTACAGTAGAGTTTAATTCAGTAGAGTACAGTACAGTATAGTTTAATTTAGTACAGTACAGTACAGTAGAGTTTAATTCAGTAGAGTACAGTACAGTATAGTTTAATTTAGTACAGTACAGTACAGTAGAGTTTAATTCAGTACAGTACAGTATAGTTTAATTCAGTAGAGTACAGTACAGTACACAGTACATTTTAGTTCATTAGAGCACAGTACATTAGAATGATGTAGGGTACAATACAGTATACTATACTTTACTTTACTATACTCTACTGTACTGTACTGTACACTACTTTTCTTTACTGTACTGTACTGTACTGTGCTGTACTGCACTGTACTCTGGTGTCCTCTACTGAACTGTCCTGTGCTGTCCAAACTTGTGAAACAGTACAGTAGATTTGTCTATGATTTGGTTAAAATCAAGGCCAGTCTGGACTGCACCAAAAAAATGACCCAGAATAAAAAAACTGCTGGTCTGAACAGGACCAAAAAAAAAGACTTCCAAAAGAAGTCGCCTGTCGGTAAATGCTTAATGGGATTAGACAAGTATTTGTCTTGTAGTTTGCTGTATATATAATCTAAAGTCATCATGAATCACCATTGTTAATCACAGGTAACTGCAGGGCCGCGCCAGAACTGTCACGGATGAATAGGAGTGGAAGGTAGGAGTCAGGTGCAGAGAGCAGAGGGTTCAAGAAAAATAGGCACTTTTATTCCGGCACAAACGGTCATGCCCAAACACAGGGCGGAAAACACTGACCAACTCAAAACACAGGGCAGAAAAACACTGACCAACCCAAAACACAGGGCGGAAAACACTGACCAACCCAAAACACAGGGCGGAAAACACTGACCAACCCAAAACACAGGGCAGGAAAACACTGACCAACCCAAAACACAGGGCAGAAAAACATTGACCAACCCAAAACACAGGGCGGGAAAACACTGACCAACCCAAAACACAGGGCAGGAAAACACTGACCAACTCAAAACACAGGACAGAAAAACACTGACCAACCCAAAACACAGGGCAGGAAAACACTGACCAACCCAAAACACAGGGCAGAAAACACTGACCAACCCAAAACACAGGGCGGAAAACACTGACCAACCCAAAACACAGGGCGGAAAACACTGACCAACCCAAAACACAGGGCGGAAAACACTGACCAACCCAAAACACAGGGCGGAAAACACTGACCAACCCAAAACACAGGGCGGAAAACACTGACCAACCCAAAACACAGGGCGGAAAACACTGACCAACCCAAAACACAGGGCGGGAAAACACTGACCAACCCAAAACACAGGGCGGGAAAACACTGACCAACCCAAAACACAGGGCAGAAAACACTGACCAACCCAAAACACAGGGCAGAAAACACTGACCAACCCAAAACACAGGGCAGAAAACACTGACCAACCCAAAACACAGGGCAGGAAAACACTGACCAACCCAAAACACAGGGCGGAAAACACTGACCAACCCAAAACACAGGGCAGAAAACACTGACCAACCCAAAACACAGGGCAGGAAAACACTGACCAACCCAAAACACAGGGCAGGAAAACACTGACCAACCCAAAACACAGGGTAAAACGGTCCGGAGCACAAAACCACAGCCAACACTAAACGTGAACACAAAATAATCCCGCACAAACTAGAACGGGCCTAACAAGCTTAAATAGGCTAGAAGATTAAGAAAACACAAATAGGAACAGGTGCAACTAATAAGACTAAACTAACAGAAAAGGAAAAAGGGATCGGTGGCGGCTAGTAGGCCGGTGACGACGACCGCCGAGCGCTGCCCGAACAGGCAGGGGAGCCAACTTCGGTGGGAGTCGTGACAAGAACAAATCAGTTGGACAGGCGTTTGATTTCAATAGTGGGGGGGTACATTTTTTATTCATGACACCGCCTATGGGTGTAACGGCTGTCGTCCTCCTCTTCTGACGAGGAGAAGCGAGAATGATCGGAGGACCAATATGCAGCGTGGTAAGTGTCCATAATGTTTATTTAAAGACATAAACTGAACACTACAAAATACAAAACAATAAACGTGAAACGAACGAAACCGAAACAGTACCGTGTGGCAACAAACACTCACACGGAAACAAACACCCACCAACCAAAAGTGAAACCCAGGCTACCTAAGTATGATTCTCAATCAGGGACAACGCTTGACAGCTGCCTCTGATTGAGAACCATACCAGGCCGAACTCAAAACCCCAACATAGAAAAACACACATAGACTGCCCACCCCAACTCACGCCCTGACCATACTAAATAAAGACAAAAACAAAGGAAATAAAGGTCAGAACGGGACAATGGGTTTCATAGTAAAGACATGCAGTGTAAATATGTTCCCTTTTAATATGGCATAAACTCAACCAGTCATGATGTTTTTTTTCTTCTGATTGTTTAAACAAATCACTTCACTTTTAGTTTGCATTCGCACGTTTCATAAAACGTGCGATAAAACGTGCGACATAAAACATAAAACTTCCACAAAAATAATCCCAGCAACATAAATTATTATTATGATATCGTTGTAGAATATGCCCACGCATAAAACGCCTCCAATTGAAACGTCCCAAAACATATTGTCTCAAGAAACATTTTCTGTTTTGAAAACCCTCAAACACACACAGTTAGGCATACCTCATTTCAAAATAGGCCATCGTCACTGTCAATGGTGAATGATAATTCTTCACGTTTTACAGGTGAAAGTCCAAACTGCATCTCCCTTCCAATCATTTGATGTCAATCAGTTTCATGGGAATCAGCATTTCAATCTTCTTGAATGACTGTTTCCTGAGTGAATTAGAGCAGATGATGTTAACTAACTAGTAGCCTTACAGACTGTATATAACTAACTAGTAGCCTTACAGACTGTATATAACTAACTTGTAGCCTTACAGACTGTATATAACTAACTAGTAGCCTTACAGACTGTATATAACTAACTAGTAGCCTTACAGACTGTATATAACTAACTAGTAGCCTTACAGACTGTATATAACTAACTAGTAGCCTTACAGACTGTATATAACTAACTAGTAGCCTTACAGACTGTATATAACTAACTAGTAGCCTTACAGACTGTATATAACTAACTTGTAGCCTTACAGACTGTATATAACTAACTAGTAGCCTTACAGACTGTATATAACTAACTAGTAGCCTTACAGACTGTATATAACTAACTAGTAGCCTTACAGACTGTATATAACTAACTAGTAGCCTTACAGACTGTATATAACTAACTAGTAGCCTTACAGACTGTATATAACTAACTAGTAGCCTTACAGACTGTATATAACTAACTTGTAGCCTTACAGACTGTATATAACTAACTAGTAGCCTTACAGACTGTATATAACTAACTTGTAGCCTTACAGACTGTATATAACTAACTAGTAGCCTTACAGACTGTATATAACTAACTAGTAGCCTTTCTTGTATTTTGTTTCAATCAAAGCATAAATAAAATATAATAAATGTGTATTTGTCACATGGTAAGGTGCTTACTTACAATCCCTTTAACAGCAATGCAGTTCTAAGAAAATAGAGTAAAACAAATATTAACTAAATAAAGTAAAGTCACTTTTTTTTTTAAAGCAACACAATAAAATAACAATTATGAGGCTATTTACTGGGGCTAACAGTACCTAGTCAATGTGCGGGAGTACAGGTTATTCGAGGTAATTTTTACATGTAGGTAGGGGTAAATTGACTATGCATAGATAATAAACAGCGAGTAGCAGCAGTGTAATTTTAAAAGGTGGGGGGGGGGGGTCAATGTAAATAGTCTGTGTGGCCATTTGATTAACTGTTCATCAGCCTTATGGCTTGGGGGTAGATGGTGTTAAGGAGCCTTTTGGACCTAGACTTGGCGCTCCGCTTGCCGTGCAGTAGCAGAGAGAACAGTCTATGACCTGGGTGACTGTTGCCATACCAGGCGGTGATGCAACTGGGCAGGATTCTCTCGAGGGTGCAGCTGTAGAACTTTTTGACGATCTGAGGACCCAAGTCAAATCTTTTCAGTCTCCTGAGGGGGAAAATGTGTTGTCGTGCCCTCTTCACAGCAGTCTTGGTGTGTTTGGACCATGATAGTTCGTTGGTAATGTGGACACCAAGGAACTTGAAACTCTCGACCCGCTCCACTACAGCCCCGTCGATGTTAATGGGGGCCTGTTCGGCCAGCCTTTTCCTGTTGTCCTCGATCATCTCCTTTGCCTTGCTCATGTTGAGGGAGAGGTTGTTGCGCCACACTGCCAGATCTCTTCCCTCCTCCCTATAGGCTTTCTCATCGTTGTCAGTGATCAGGTCTACCATCCTTGTGTCGTCAGCAAACTTAAAGATCAATCCAATTTCAATCAAATGGATTTATAAAGCCCTACTTACATCGGCCGATGTCACAAAGTGCTGTACAGAAACCCAGCCTAAAACCCCAAACAGCAAGCAATGCAGGTGTAGAAGTACGGTGGCTAGGAAAAACTCCCTAGAAAGGCCGGAACCTAGGAAGAAACCTAGAGAGGAACCAGGCTATGAGGTGTGGCCAGTCCTCTTCTGGCTGTGCCGGGTGGAGATTATAACAGACCATGGCCAAGATGTGCAAATGTTCATAGATGACCAGCAGGGCCAGATAATAATAATGACAGTGGTTGTAGAGGGTGCAACATGTCAGCACCTCAGGAGTAAATGTCAGTTGGCGTTTCATAGCTGATCATTCAGTGTCTCTACCACACCTTCTTTGTCTAGAGAGATTTAAACATTAGGTCTGGGACAAGGTAGCACATCCGGTGAACAGGGCAGGGTTCCATAGCCGCAGGCAGAACAGTTGAAACTGGAGCAGCAGCACGACCAGGTTGACTGGGGACAGCAAGGAGTCATCAGGCCAGGTAGTTCTGAGGCATGGTCCTAGGGTTCAGGTCCACCGCGAGAAAGAGAGAAAGAGAGAAAGAGAGAAAGAGAGAAAGAGAGAAAGAGAGAAAGAGAGAGAGAGAGAATTAGAGAGAGCATACTTAAATTCACACAGGACACTGGATAAGACAGGAAAAATACTCTAGATATAACAGACTGACCCTAGCCCCCCGACACATAAACTATTGCAACATAAATACTGGAGGCTGAGACAGGAGGTGTCGGGAGACATTGTGGCCCCATCCGACGATACCCCCGGACAGAGCCAAACAGGCAGGATATAATCCCACCCACTTTGCCAAAGCACAGCCCCCACACCACTAGAGGGATATATTCAACCACCAACCTACTATCCTGAGACAAGGCCGAGTATAGCCCACGAATATCTCCCCCATGACATGGACCCGAGTGGGGACACCAATCCGGACAGGAAGACCACGTCAGTGACTCAACCCACTCAAGTGATGCACCCCTCCTAGGGACGGCATGAAAGAACACCAGTAAGCCAGTGACTCAGCCCCCGTAACAGGGTTTGAGGCAGAGAATCCTAGTGGAGATAGGGGGACCGGACAGGCAGAGACAGCAAGGGCGGTTCATTGCTCCTGTGCCTTTCTGTTCACCTTCACACTCCTGAGTCAGACTAAACTCAATCATAGGACCTACTGAAGAGATGAGTCTTCAGTAAAGACTTACTGGTCGAGACCGAGTCCACGTCTCTCACATGGATAGGCAGACCATTCCATAAAAATGGAGCTCTATAGGAGAAAGCTCTGCCTCCAGCTGTTTGCTTAGAAATTCTAGGGACAGTAAGGAGGCCTGCGTCTTGTGACCGTAGCGTACGTGTAGGTATGTACAGCAGGACCAAATCGGAAAGATAGGTAGGAGCAAGCCCATGTAATGCTTTGTAGGTTAGCAGTAAAACCTTGAAACCAGCTTAACAGGAAGCCAGTGTAGAGAGGCTAGCACTGGAGTAATATGAGCAAATATTTTGGTTCTAGTCAAGATTCTAGCAGCCATGTTTAGCACTAACTGAAGTTTATTTAGTGCTTTATCCGGGTAGCCGGAAAGTAGAGCATTGCAGTAGTTTAATCTAGAAGTGACAAAAGCATGGATACATTTTTCAGCATAATTTTTGGACAGAAAGTTTCAGATTTTTGCAATGTATCGTAGATGGAAAAAAGCTGTCCTTGAAACAGTCTTGATATGTCCGTCAAAAGAGAGATCAGGGTGCAGAGTAACGCCGAGGTCCTTCACAGTTTTATTTGAGACGACTTTACAACCATCAAGATTAATTGTCAGATTCAACAGAAGATCTCTTTGTTTCTTGGGACCTAGAACAAGCATCTCTGTTTTTTCAGAGTTTAAAAGTAGAGCATTTGCCGCCATCCACTTCCTTTTGTCTGAAACACAGGCTTCCAGGGAGGGCAATTTTAGTGCTTCACCATGTTTCAATGAAATGTACAGCTGTGTATCGTCCGCATAGCAGGGAAAGTTAACTTTATGTTTCCAAATGACATCACCAAGAGGTCAAATATATAGTGAAAACAATAGTGGTCCTAAAACGGAGCCTTGAGGAACACCAGAATTTACAGTTGATTTGTCAGAGGACAAACCATCCACAGAGACAATCTGTTATTTTTCCGACAGATACGATCTAAACCAGGCCAGAACTTGTCCATGTAGACCAATTTGTGTTTCCAATCTCTCCAGAAGAATGTGGTTATCGATGATATCAAAATGGCATTGGAGTCGTGCTTGGCCACACAGTCGTGGGTGAACAGGGAGTACAGCAGGGGACTAAGCACGCACCCCTGAGGGGCCCCCCGTGTTGAGTATCAGGCAGGGAGGTGTTTAGTCCCAGGCACCTCAAATCTTACTTAGTGGCGTGTGCTGTTGAGTTTTGGCCGCTTGAGGAAAAGTTTTATTATTCAGTTTCAGATAAGAAATTACTGAGGATTTTTTTTGTTGGTGTAACATATTATACGTCTACTATGCTACAGGTAACATTATTATATTCTGTTCTTTTGTGATCTTGCTAGATATTTAGTCAGCTTCGATCTGTTTCGCTCGGGATGCTCTATCTGAGACTGATTCGTCTTTCTTTCGGTGTGTGCGTCTCGTTCAAATACACTATCAATATTTAAATACTTTATATAGACAGACAAGGAGGTACGGTAAGGCAGTCCGGGCCCCCCTAAGGTCCGCCCATGACTCCGGCCCTGGGTAACTGCCAAAATAAAGGAAACACCCACATAATGTGTCTTAATAGGGTGTTGGGCCACCACCAGCCAGAACAGCTTCAATACACCTCGGCATAGATTCTACATCTATTGGAGGGATGCAACACCGTTCTTCCATGAGAAATTCCATAATTTGGTGTTTTGTTGATGGTGGTGGAAAAAACTGGTCTGAGACCTTCACTGTGGACTGTCACCTCACTTGTGCTCACTGTGTATGTGGAGCATAAATAATCAAAATTACCAACAATCTTCCCCTAAACCCCAAGATGTACACTCTGGGATAACACTTTCAATGGACTATAGATGTGACAAAATGACACAATACTCCAAACTGTATCAAAACATTTTTTTTATATATCAAATAAATGAGAACATGTTTATTGTAAACGCTTCAGTGTATGGCTGTCATTGATGATACCGTTATTGCTGTCTTCCTATCATGCCAGCCAGCAGGGAGTCAGCTATCACATCACACAACCGTGAAATTGGCATCCCGGTAAAAAAAAAAAAAAAGTATGAGGATCGCTGCAGTTTGAACAGCAACTGCAATATCAGGAGAAGAAACAGAGAAGGTTATTCTGTAGATAGATGCTTTCTGCTGGGAAAACACAATGACTCTGTCCCAAATGGAACCCTACTCCCTATATACTGCACTACTTTTGACCGTGCGGAATAGGGATCCATTTGGGATAAACGCAATAAGGTCAAACTCCCTGATCCAAAGTAGATTGCTCTTATTTCAGACATCACAAACACGATGGCAATGGAGATATCTCCTACCGAACCATATTTTGACACACACACGGGCACAGACACACACACAATACACATACACATACACATACACACACACACACACACACACACACACACACACACACACACACACACACACACACACACACACACACACACACACACACACACACACACACACACACACACACACACACACACACACACACACACACACACACACACACACACACACACACACACACACACACACACTCTGACTTCGACTGACATCTCACAGTGTAATGCACCAACACATACTGAGATCCATTAGAATATGAAGCTGCTGTTACTACCCTGCAGAGGAGACTGAGAACATTGGAAGTGACTGAATCAATTGTGACTTGCCTTAAAGGCTGCTGATAATTAGACTATTGGCGCTGGTGTGATTTTGTTAACGATCCCTTTATTATCTTAAAAGGGCGAAGAAAAGGCATAGCTGGATATTGTATGAAAAATAGATCGGAAAACAATTACATGAATTGAGTGGATTTGCGTTGGTATGACGACGAATGGACTCTACTGCTCTGATTGTTACTGTTGTCATGGATATCATCATCGTTATAGCAACCGACTGGTTTACAGATGCCAATTCAACATCTTCTACACGTCGGTTCAACATTGAAATGACGTGGACCCAACGTTGATTCAACCAGTGTGTGCCCAGTGGGTAGTTGTTTCTATGGCAACTAAGATCCTTGTAATAAGTGACAACACAGAACATTACGCCGTTTTAGAGCGTAATATTTTAGCTTTTGGGCAAAAATTAGATTTGGGAATAATTCAGTGGAACAGATGTCATTTTGACAGGTATGTTTGCAGAGCAGCGAGTGTTTACCCTAAAATAGCCTCAAAACTAGCAATCAAGTATCATGACAGGTGTTAGCTGGAAGCAGAAGTGGTTTTAATGTCCATATGGACACACATTGAACACACAAGTATGTGAGGTGGTTGTGGGTAAAGCTGTGTAGTTGGTCTAGCTAGGATTTTTGACATCTTTGGTTGTATAAAAAAGTGTGAAATGAAATCCATGAGTTTAATATGCATGTGCTACAGGGTCCGTTACACATGTGTATTTCCTTGTGTATTTTATTGTGTATTTTATTGTGTATTTTATTGTGTATTTTATTGTGCCTGATGGTAGCGATGCCCCCCACCCCCCCTCCCTGGGTGACTTCACTGTCATGATCTATGTTACTGATGCCTCTGGTGTCACTGGGTATTGAGCAACACACATCTTCGCTGAATTCCCCACTCTGTGTGTGTGTGTGTGTGTGTGTGTGTGTGTGTGTGTGTGTGTCTGTGTGTGTGTGTGTGTGTGTGTGTGTGTGTGTGTGTGTGTGTGTGTGTGTGTGTGTGTGTGTGTGTGTGTGTGTGTGTGTGTGTGTGTGTGTGTGTGTGTGTGTGTGTCTGTCTGTCTGTCTGTCTGTCTGTCTGTCTGTCTGTCTGTCTGTCTGTCTGTCTGTCTGTCTGTCTGTCTGTCTGTCTGTCTGTCTGTCTGTGTGTGTGTGTGTGTGTGTGTGTGTGTGTGTGTGTGTGTGTGTGTGTGTGTGTGTGTGTGTGTGTGTGTGTGTGTGTGTGTGTGTGTGTGTGTGTGTGTGTGTGTGTGTGTCTGTGTCTGTGTCTGTGTCTGTGTCTGTGTCTGTGTCTGTGTCTGTGTCTGTGTCTGTGTCTGTGTGTGTGTGTGTGTGTGTGTGTGTGTGTGTGTGTGTGTGTGTGTGTGTGTGTGTGTGTGTATGTGTCTGAGAGAGAAGCGGCGTGACTGATGTTGTCTTGTCTGATATAGAATCTCTATTCAGTTTTTCTGCTCTGTCCATTAATCCTTGAATCGAGTCTTTATTAAATGTTTTATTGCTCGTCCCTGTCCCTACTACGGTGACTGGTATTTGAGAAAAATATCGACATGTCCCGTGGACCAATAGCCATAATATAATAATAATAATAGATAATAATACGCAGCACTAATGCAAAAATACAAAATATACAAACAACTGGACATATCACCTCTGTGGCTTCATTCATCAGTCATCATAACGTCATCATCAGTCATCATAACGTCATCATCAGTCATCATAACGTCATCATCAGTCATCATAACGTCATCATAACGTCATCATCAGTCATCATAACGTCATCATCAGTCATCATAACGTCATCATAACGTCATCATCAGTCATCATAACGTCATCTTCAGTCATCATAACGTCATCATCAGTCATCACAACGTCATCATCAGTCATCATAACGTCATCATCAGTCATCATAACGTCAATATCAGTCATCATAACATCATCATCCGTCATCATAACGTCATCATCAGTCATCATCAGTCATCATAACGTCATCATCAGTCATCACAACGTCATCATCAGTCATCATAACGTCATCATCAGTCATCATCAGTCATCATCAGTCATCATAGCGCTAGCAGACTACCTTGTTTAGCTTATATAGCGACTCAATGTAAAGTCTTAATAAAAAAAGAAAACATCACTGACTTGCATGACTTCTATAAATTGCACAGCTGACTATCATGTGCAGGCTACATGCGACTTCTCGGCGGACTTAATGAAGCTAATCTCCATCTAAGCTGAATCTATCCATGGAGCTGAATCTATCCTGCATCTATCCTGAATCTATCCTGCATCTATCCTGAATCTATCCTGAATCCATCCATGGAGCTGAATCTATCCTGAATCTATCCTGCATCTATCCTGCATCTATCCTGAATCTATCCATGGAGCTGAATCCATCCTGAATCTATCCTGAATCTATCCTGAATCTATCCTGAATCTATCCATGGAGCTGAATCTATCCTGAATCTATCCTGAATCTATCCTGCATCTATCCTGAATCTATCCATGGAGCTGAATCCATCCTGAATCTATCCTGCATCTATCCTGAATCTATCCATGGAGCTGAATCCATCCTGAATCTATCCTGAATCTATCCTGCATCTATCCTGAATCTATCCTGAATCTATCCATGGAGCTGAATCTATCCTGAATCTATCCTGCATCTATCCTGCATCTATCCTGAATCTATCCTGAATCTATACATGGAGCTGAATCCATCCATGGAGCTGAATCTATCCTGAATCTATCCTGAATCTATCCTGAATCTATCCTGAATCTATCCTGCATCTATCCTGAATCTATCCTGAATCTATCCTGCATCTATCCTGAATCTATCCTGCATCTATCCTGAATCTATCCTCAATCTATCCTGGATCTATCCTGAATCTATCCTGCATCTATCCTGAATCTATCCTGAATCTATCCTGCATCTATCCTGAATCTATCCTGCATCTATCCTGAATCTATCCTGCATCTATCCTAAATCTATCCTGCATATATCCTGAATCTATCCTGAATCTATCCTGAATCTATCCTGCATCTATCCTGAATCTATCCTGCATCTATCCTGAATCTATCCTGAATCTATCCTGAATCTATCCTGAATCTATCCTACATCTATCCTGAATCTATCCTGAATCTATCCTGCATCTATCCTGAATCTATCCTGAATCTATCCTGCATCTATCCTGAATCTATCCTGCATCTATCCTGAATCTATCCTGAATCTATCCTGAATCTATCCTGAATCTATCCTGCATCTATCCTGAATCTATCCTGCATCTATCCTGAATCTATCCTGAATCTATCCTGCATCTATCCTGAATCTATCCTGCATCTATCCTGAATCTATCCTGCATCTATCCTGAATCTATCCTGAATCTATCCTGAATCTATCCTGAATCTATCCTGCATCTATCCTGCATCTATCCTGAATCTATCCATGGAGCTGAATCTATCCTGAATCTATCCTGCATCTATCCTGAATATATCCTGAATCTATCCTGCATCTATCCTGCATCTATCCTGAATATATCCTGAATCTATCCTGCATCTATCCTGAATCTATCCTGCATCTATCCTGAATCTATCAATGGAGCTGAATCTATCCTGAATATATCATGAATCTATCCTGCATCTATCCTGCATCTATCCTGAATCTATCCATGGAGCTGAATCTATCCTGAATCTATCCCGCATCTATCCTGAATATATCCTGAATCTATCCTGCATCTATCCTGAATCTATCCTGAATCTATCCTGAATCTATCCTGCATCTATCCTGCATCTATCCTGCATCTATCCTGCATCTATCCTGAATCTATCCATGGTGCTGAATCTATCCTGAATCTATCATCATCTAGTCACTTCCAATGTTCTCAGTCTCCTCTGCAGGGTAGTAACAGCAGCTTGGATAGATTCAGGATAGATTCAGGATAGATTCAGGATAGATTCTTTTGACCAGAGCCCCAGAGCCCTTTTGACCAGAGCCCTAGGGCCCAGGTCAAAATGTTGCCCTATATAGGGAATAGCGTGCCATTTGAGACGCAGGAGTGATCACTGACAGGTGAACAGCGAGGCAAACAGAGAGCAGCCTGGGAGATGGTTGGTTCAGATTGGGAGATGTGATGTGTGTGTGTCACGTTCTGACCCTAGTTCTTTTGTTTTTGTCTTTATTTAGTATGGTCAGGGCGTGAGTTGGGGTGGGCAGTCTATGTGTGTTTTTCTATGTTGGGGTTTTGAGTTCGGCCTGGTATGGTTCTCAATCAGAGGCAGCTGTCAATCGTTGTCCCTCATTGAGAATCACACTTAGGTAGCCTGGGTTTCACTTTTGGTTGGTGGTTGTTTGTTTCCGTGTGAGTGTTTGTTGCCACACGGTACTGTTTCGGTTTCGTTCATGTTCACATTTATTGTTTTGTATTTCATAGTGTTCAGTTTATGTTTTAAAATAAACGTTATGGACACTTACCACGCTGCGCATTGGTCCTCCGATCCTTCAAACTTCTCCTCCTCAGGTGAGGAGGAGGACAGCCGTTACAGTGTGTCATTCCTTCCTTATCTTTTTCTGACTTGTTTGTTGCTAGGTAGAAGTACAAAACCGATGGCCAATAGGAAAAAGTAAATCACAAAATAGACAGCACACCACCCTGCATCCCACTGCTGGCCTTCCTCTGAGTCTAAGCAGGGTTGGTCCTGGTTGGTCCCTGGATGGGAGACCAGATGCTGCTGGAAGTGGTGTTGGAGAGCCAGTAGGAGGCACTCTTTCCTCTGGTCAAAAATAAATAAATGATCCCATTGTCCCAGGGCAGTGATTTGGGACATTGCCCTGTGCAGGGTACCATCTTTCAGGTGGGACGTTAAACAGGTCTCCTGTGGTCACTAAAGATCCAAAGGCACTTATCGATGGGGTGTTAACCTTGCTATTTTCCCTAGCTTCCAATTGGCTTATTGATCTCCTTCCTCTCCCCAGGTTACGCGTTGAAGTTAGAATTTGTTCTCAGTCAATTTGCCTGGAAAAATAAGACAGAAAATTAATTATAACAAATACTTTTTTTTGTTGTTTCTTTGCTGTGCTGTTGTCTACCTCCCAAATGCCATCCTGTTCCATGTATTATGCAATATTTTGGACCAGGACCCATAAGACTATATAGAGATTAGGGTGGCTTTTGGGACGCAGACATTGTTGAATTCTCCAGAATAGCAGAAGCGTCCTTGTAGTAAGGCCAGATTGAGTAATAACATAATTTTGCTGACTAAGTTTCAACAAAACATTTCCTCACCTTCTCACCTACGTTTTTATTTTCTTCGGTTTTGCAGTCCAAGGTTTCCCTGTGAAAAATCTATCCATTTGCTTATTGTCCACGGACATATTTCATAATACTTTCATAAAAGTTATAAACCTTGGTCCTCCACCTGAATGTACTGCAGTATGAATACATTCATAGGCTGTTATAAGGAGCCATCAGTTGTTATGAATGCTCATCGCAATGTACTAGAAGGATGATAGAAGGTCACTAAGGTAGTTTACAGAAATGGTCACTAATTATAGTCACTGTTCTTCTTACAGAAGACCCTATACAGTAGAAGACACTAAAGAAGACTATATAGAAGACCCGATAGAATACCCTAAAGAAGACCATATAGAAGACCCGATAGAATATCCCATAGAAGACCATATAGAAGACCCTATAAAATACCCTATAGAATACCCTAAAGAAGACTATATAGAAGACCCTATAGAATACCATATAGAAGACCCGATAGAATACCCTAAAGAGGAATATATAGAACACCCGATAGAATACCCTATAGACCCTATAGAAGACCCTATATAGTAACCTATAGAGGACCCTATAGAATATCATATAGAAGGCATATAGAATACCCTATGGAATAGCACATAGAAAACCATACAGGAGACCATATAGAGGACCCTATAAAATACCCTAGTTAATTCCCTATAGAAGACCCTATGGAATTCCCTATATAGTAACCTACGGAGCACCCTATATAATATCATATAGAAGGCATATAGAATACCCTATAGAATACCATATAGAAGACCACACAGAAGACCCTATAGAAGACCCTATATAAGACCATATATAGTAGAAGACCATATACAGTAGAAAACCGTATAGAAGACCCTATAGAAGACCCTATAGAATACCCTATAGAATACCCTATACAGTAGACTACCATATACAGTAGAAAACCTTATAGAATACCCTATAGAAGACCCTATATAGTAGAAGACCATATACAGTAGAACACCTTATAGAAGACCCTATGGAATACCCTACTGAAGACCCTACAGAAGACCCTATAGAATACCCTACTGAAGACCCTACAGAAGACCCTATATAATACCAAATAAGAGACCATATAGAAGACCCTATAGAAGACCATATAGAAGACCCTATAGAAGACACTATAGAATACCATATAAAGGACCATATAGGATACCCTATAGAAGACCCTATAGACTACCCTAAAGAAGACACTATCGAATACCCTATAGACTACCCAACAGAAGACCCTATAGAAGACCCTATAGACTACCCAACAGAAGACCATTTAGAAGACCCTATAGAATACCCTATAGAATACCATATAAAAGACCCTATAGAATACTATACTATAGAATACCCAACAGAAGACCCTTTAGAAGACCCTATAGAATACCTTATAGAATACCATATAAAAGACCATATAGAAGATCCTATAGAATACCCAACAGAAGACCGTATAGAATACTTTGTAGAAGACCCTATAGAGTAGAAGACCGTATACAGTAGAAGACCCTATACAGTAGAAGACCCTGTAAAGACCCTATAGAAGACCCTATACAGTAGAAGACCCTATATAATACCCTATACAGTAGAATACCATATAGAAGACCCTATAGAATACCCTATACAGTAGAATACCATATAGAAGACCCTATAGAATACTCTATACAGTAGAATACCCTGTAAAGACCCTATAGAAGACCCTATACAGTAGAATACCATATAGAAGACCCTATAGAATACTCTATACAGTAGAAGACCCTGTAAAGACCCTATAGAATACTCTATACCGTAGAATACCATTTAGAAGACCCTATAGAAGACCCTATACAGTAGAAGACACTGTAGAAGACCCTATAAAATACCCTATACAGTGGAAGACCCTATAGAATACTCTATACAGTAGAAGACCCTATAGAATACCATGTAGAATACCCTATGCAGTATACGACCCTATAGAAGACCCTATAGAATACTCTATACAGTAGAAAACCATATAGAATACCATATACAGTAGAATACCATATAGAATACCATATAGAATACCCTATAGAATACCCTATAGAATACCATATACAGTAGAATACCATATAGAATACCATATAGAATACCCTATAGAATACCCTATAGAATACCATATACAGTAGAATACCATATAGAATACCATATAGAATACCCTATAGAATACCCTATAGAATACCATATACAGTAGAATACCCTATAGAATACCCTATAGAATACCCTATAGAAGACCCTATAGAATACTCTATACAGTAGAAAACCATATAGAATACCATATACAGTAGAATACCATATAGAATAACATATAGAATACCCTATAGAATACCCTATAGAAGGGTATTTTCAATACAGTACTTATTCTAGTTAAATACAGACCTTGCTACATTGATCCACACTAGACCAACTACAATTTGCATATCGCCCCAACAGATCCATGAATGACACAATCGCCATCACACTGCACACTGCCCTATCCCATCTGGACAAGAGGAATACCTACAGTATGTTAGAATGCTGTTTCTGGATATCTTGAAACGGTCTAACCAGGTCTTGCGTCTTGAAGTTGCCTTGGCTAGCCAACTTCTTTTAACCAATTAGCTTCACTCGGCTGCTGTGCGACCATGGCAAAGTTGATAGGACATTGAATAGCCTATCTCTGGGGCTTGTTAGGGTCCGTCAATACACTGCACAATGTAAACGGGACACTATTTTCATGTTGCACATCTTTTCGTTGTTTAAATGCTTTCAATATTTAAATATGCATTTCTAAAATGTATAGTTGTTTTGAGGTTTTTAAGTCATTGAAAAGAGGAATTATTGAAATTTTAAAAGTTGAAACTTTGAAGAAGCTCCTTTGGCGGCAATTACAGCTTTGAGTCGTGTTGGGTATGTCTGTATCAGCTTTGAGTTGTGTTGGGTAAGTCTGTATCAGCTTTGAGCTGTGTTGGGTATGTCTGTATCAGCTTTGAGTTGTGTTAGGTATGTCTGTATCAGCTTTGAGTTGTGTTGGGTATGTCTGTATCAGCTTTGAGTTGTGTTGGGTATGTCTGTATCAGCTTTGAGTTGTGTTGGGTATGTCTGTATCAGCTTTGAGTTGTGTTAGGTATGTCTGTATCAGCTTTGAGTCGTCTTGGGTATGTCTGTATCAGCTTTGCACATCTGGATTTGGGGATTTTCTCACATTCTTCCTTGCAGATGATCTCTGTTAAATTAGATAGGGAACGGAGGTGATCTGCAATCTTCAACTCTGTCCACAGATTTGTAATGGGATTCAAGTCTGGGATTCGGTTGGACCACTAAAGGACTTTCACATTCTTGTTCCCGAAGCCATTCCAGCGCTCCTTTGGCTGTATGCTTGGGGTCATTGTCCTTTTGAAACATACATCTAAGCCACTGTTAAAGTCTGAAGCAGGTTCTTATCAAGGATTTTCTTGTATTTGGCTCAATTGATTGTTCCCTCTATCCTTGCCAGTCTCCATGCTGCTGAAAAGCATTCCCATATCATGATGCTGCCACCACCATGCTTCACGGTAGGGATGGTGTTAGACAGGTGATGAGCTGTGCCTGGTTTTCTCCAGACATAGCACTTTGCATTCAGGCCAAAGACTTCCATTTTTGTCTCATCAGACCACAGAATATTTTTCTTCATGCTCTGAGTCTTTCACATGCCATTTTGCAAACTCCAGGTGTGCTGTCATGTACCTTTTTCTCAGGTGTGGCTTCCATATGGCCACTCTCCCATGAAGCCCAGATTGGTGAAGTCCTGTAGAGACTGTTGCCTTTCTGGCAGGTTCTCCCGTCTCAGCCAAGGAACTCTTTAGTTCTTTTAGAGTGGTCATTGGGTTCTTGGTCACCTCCCTGACCAGCGTCCTTCTTGCCCAGTTGCCTCAGTTTGGTTGGACTGCCAGCTCTAGGCAGAGTCTGGATAGTTCCATATTTGTTACATTTCCCAATGATGGAGACCACTGTGCTCTTGGAAACTTTCAACACTCTAGAAATTATTTTATACCCCAGATATCATCAAAGTTCTATTACACTTTTTATTTTTTATTTGCAGATGCTCTTACATGAGTGAGGACATACATTTTCATAATTTATTTTTCTACTGGTCCCCCGTGGGAATTGCACCCACAACCTTGGTGACACAAGCGCCATGCTCTACCGACTGAGCCACATGGGACCACATCTAACCCGGAGATCTGTGTAGATGGCTGAGGAAACCCCCCCCCCCAGATTGAATCCATTTTGTATTCAGGCTGTAACACAGCAAAATGTGGAATATGTCAAGGGGTATAAATATGTTCTGAAGGTACTGTATAAAAAAAATTGAAATCTCATAGTAAGTAATGTTACAGTAAGTTCGTTTTTCATCGAACCTTAAGTTTACCAGACAGACCCATTGAGACCAAAGTCTATTTTGAAAAAGAATCCTGCAAAATGAAATGATAAGACAAGACTCTTGTTGTATGTGGACTCTAATTGTATCTAGCATGTTTATGCTTGAAGAACTGTTAATTCAGTTCAGTCAACTGCGAACATGAATGACATCCAATCAATTGATCAATCAAAACATGTGTACTGTACCTATAATACACAGTCAAACTAGCTATACGCAGCACATATACACTACATGACCAAAAGTGTGTGGACACCTGCTCATCCAACATCTCATTCCAATATCATGGGCATTAATATGGAGTTGGTCCTCCCCTTTGCTGTAATAACAGCCTCCACTCTCCTGGGAAGGCTTTCCACTAGATGTTGGAACATTGGTATGGGGATTTGGTTCCATTCAGCCACAAGAATATTAGTGAGGTCGGGCACTGATGTTGGGCGATTAGGCCTGGCTCGCAGTCGTCGTTCCAATTCATACCAAAGGTGTTCGATGGGTTTGAGGTCAGGGCTCTTTGCAGGCTAGTCAAGTTCTACCACACCGATCTTGACAAACCATTTCTGTATGTACCTCGCATTTCGCACAAGGGCATTGTCATGTTGAAGCAGGAAAGGGTGTTCCCCAAACTGTTGCCACAAAGTTGGAAGCAGAGAATAATCTAGAATGTCATTGTATGCTGTAGCGTTAAGATGTACCTTTCACTGGAACTATGGGGCCCGAACCATGAAAACAACCATTATTCCTCTTCCACCAAACGTTACAGTGGGCACTATGCATTTCGGGCAGGTAGCATTCTCCTCACATCTGCCAAACCCAGATTTTTCCATCGGACTGCCAGATGGTGAAGCGTGATTCATCACTCCAGAGAATGCATTTCCACCTCTCCAGAGTCCAATGGTGGCGAGCTTTACACCACTCCAGCTAATGCTTGGCATTGCTCATGGTGATCTGAGGCTTGTGTGCAGCTGCTCGGCCATGGAAACCCATTTCATGATGAGCAGTTCTTGTGCTGAAGTTTGGAACTCGGCAGTGAGTGTTGCAACCGAGGCTTCAGCACTCGGCAGTCCTGTACTGTGAGCTTGTGTGGCCTGCCACTTCGGGGCTGAGCCGTTGTTGCTCCTAGATGTTTAATCTTCACAATAACAGCACTTACAGTTGAACAGGGCAGCTCTAGCAGGGCAGAAATTTGACAAACAGATTCTTTGGAAAGGTGGCATCCTATGACGGTGCCATGTTGAAAGTCACTGAGCTCATCAGTAAGGCCATTCTACTGCCAATGTTTGTCTATGGAGATTGCATTGCTGTGTGCTCGGTTTTATACACCTGTGTGGCTGAAATAGCCGAATCCACTAATTTTAACGGGTGTCCACATACTTTGGTATATACAGTACAGTATATTTATACGTCATAAGTACAACATTGAATGTCTTACAATATCAATCATTCAGATCATTGTTTTAAAGGTGTAATTTGAAAAATAACATATTGATCGAGATGAAAGGTGTTGAGAGACATTATTCAGATCATTGTTTTGAAGGTTTAATGTGTTTTAAAAGAGAACAGTAGACGATGAGATAGAAATTATCTTTATTATTTATTTTATTTATGTCACCTTTATTTAACCAGGTAGGCCAGTTGAGAACAAGTTCTCATTTACAACTGCGACTTGGCCAAGATTAAGCAAAGCAGTTCGACCCATACAACAACACAGAGTTACACATGGAATAAACAAACGTACAGTCAATAACACAATAGAAAAAGTCTATATAAAGTGTGTGCAAATGGCGTGAGGAGGTAAGGCAATAAATAGGCCATAGTAGCGAAGTAATTACAATTTAGCAAATTAACACTGGAGTGATAGATGTGCAGATGATGATGTGCAAGGAGAAATACTGGTGTGCAAAAGAGCAGAAAAGTAAATAAAACAATATGGGGATGAGGTAGGGAGATTGGATGGGCTATTTACAGATGGGCTGTGTACAGCTGCAGCGATCAGTAAGCTGCTCAGATAGCTGATGCTTAAAGTTAGTGAGGGAGATATAAGTCTCCAACTTCAGCGATTTTTGAAATTCGTTCCAGTCATTGGCAGCAGAGGACTGGAAGGATAAGGCGGCCAAACGAGGTGTTGACTTTGGGGATGACCTGTGAGATATACCTGCTGGAGCGTGTGCTACGAGTGGGTGTTGTTATGGTGACCAGTAAGCTGAGATAAGGCGGAGCTTTACCTAGCAAAGACTTATAGATGACCTAGAGCCAGCCGACTAGAGCATACAGGTCGCAGTGGCGGAAGATAATGTGATAGACTGCATCCGGTTTGCTGAGTGGAGTGTTGGAGGCTATTTTGTAAATGACATCGCCGAAGTCGAGGATCGGTAGGGTAGTCAGTTTTACGAGGGTATGTTTGGCAGCATGAGTGAATGAGGCTTTGTTGCGAAATAGGAAGCCGATTCTAGATTTAATTTTGGATTGGAGATGAGTCTGGAAGGAGAGTTTACTGTCTAGCCAGAAACCAAGGTATTTATAGTTGTCCATATATTCTAAGTTAGAACCCTCCAGAGTAGTGATGCTGGACGGGCGGGCGGGTGCGGGCAGCGATCGGTTGAGGAGCATGCATGTAGTTTTACTAGCGTCTAAGAGCAGTTGGAGGTCATGGAAGGAGTGTTGTATGGCATTGAAGCTCGTTTGGAGGTTTGTTAACACAGTGACCAAAGAAGGGCCAGATGTACACAGAATGGTGTCATCTGCATAGAGGTGGACCAGGGAATCACCCGCAGCAAGAGTGACATTGTTGATATGTATAGAGAAAAGAGTCGGCCCGAGAATTGAACCCTGTGGTACCCCCATAGAGACTGCCAGAGGTCCGGCCACCAGGCCCTCCGATTTGACACACTGAACTCTATCTGAGAAGTTGTTGGTGAACCAGGCGAGTCATTTGAGAAACCAAGGCTGTTGAGTCTGCCGATTAAGAATACGATGATTGACAGAGTCAAAAGACTTGGCCAGGTTGATGAAGACGGCTGCACAGTACTGTCTTTTATCGATGGCGGTTATGACATCGTTTAGTACCTTGAGCGTGGCTGAGGTGCACCCGTGACCAGCTCGGAAACCAGATTGAATAGCGGAGAAGGTACGGTGGGATTCGAGATGGTTGGTGATCTGTTTCTTAACTTGGCTTTGGAAGACTTTAGAAAGCCAGGGTAGGATGGATATAGGTCTATAACAGACTTACAGAATTATGCAGCATTCCCAAAGGAAACAGGAATAATACAGCATTCCCAAAGGTAGCAGGAATTATACAGCATTCCCAAAGGAAACAGGAATAATACAGCATTCCCAAAGGAAGCAGGAATTATACAGCATTCACAAAGGAAACAGGAATAATACAGCATTCCCAAAGGAAGCAGGAATTATACAGCATTCCCAAAGGAAACAGGAATAATACAGCCTTCCCAAAGGAAACAGGAATTATACAGCCTTCCCAAAGGAAACAGGAAAAAGACAGCATTCCCAAAGGTAACAGGAATTATGCAGCATTCCCAAAAGAAACAGGAATTATGCAGCATTCCCAAAAGAAACAGGCAATATGCAGCATTCCCAAAAGAAACAGGATTTATACAGCATTCCCAAAGGAAACAGGAATTATACAGCATTCCCAAAGGAAACAGGATTTATACAGCATTCCCAAAGGAAACAGGAATTATGCAGCATTCCCAAAGGAAACAGTAAAAATACAGCCTTCCCAAAGGAAATGCTCAATGGAGATATCTGACAGTAATCTTACCTACATACCAGTCTTTACACAAGTTTGAAGGAAGCTGAATAAAAAAAAATCTTATTCTATTAAATCCACTGCAGAGGATAGAACACAGTCTGCAGTAGTATGAAATCTCTCCAGAACTCGCCATGTGTGTGCAGAAAAGATGTTCTCCACGACTGCAGATGTAAAGTGTATATTTAACTTGATGAATCAAAGCGTTTGGCTCCGTGCCTGTATTTTAAGAGTGTATATTTTGTTTGGAGTGTTGGGAGGTAGCTAGCCATAAGCTTCTTAACTCTTCACGCAGTGTGCTTTGAGAATCTGAGTTTGGAGACAGAGGCTGTTTATCATCAGCTTTTCTTAACAGACCATGGTGTCCTCATTTTGCTCTTTCAGCTTATATGTATTTTCAGTCTTGGTTTTTGGAGAGAAAAGGAGTAATATAAAATGGCCCTTAGTGAAGACCTTTTTAGATTCAGCTTGTCATAAATTATATGCCCTGACATGCCCTTGTATTGACTGATTGCTGCACTTCCTGTCTGCATAGTATACTAGGCCTATATCCAGTGCATTCAGAAAGTATTCAGACTCCTTGACTTTTTCCACATTTTGATACGTTACAGCATTATTCTAAAATGGATAAAAAAAATAAAAAAAACTCAGCAATCTACACACAACTCCCCGTAATGTCAGAGTGAAAACAGTTTTTTTGCAAATGTATTAAAAATAAAAAAAATAAAAAAACTTTTTTACATATGTATTCAGACCATTTGCTACGAGATTCGAAATTGAGTTCAGGTGAGATTCGAAATTGAGCTCAAGTGCATCCTGTTTCCATTGATCATTCTTGAGGTGTTTCTACAACTTGTTTGGAGTCCACCTGTGGTAAATTCAATTGATTGGACATGATTTGGAAAGGCACACACCTGTCTATGTAAGGTCCCACAGTTGACAGTGCATGTCAGAGCAAAAACCAAGCCATGAGTTCGATGGAATTGTCCGTAGAGCTCCGAGACAGGATTGTGTCGAGGCACAGATCTGGGGAAGGGGGGGAAGTGTACCAAAACATTTCTGCAGCATTGAAAGTCAGCAAGAACACAGTGGACTCCATCATTCTTAAACGGAAGAAGTTTGGAACCATCAAGACTTTTCCTACAGCTGGCCGACTGGCCAAACTGAGCAATCGGGGGAGAAGGGCCTTGGTCAGGGAGGTGACTATCGCGTAGAGTTTGCCAGAAGGCTTAACTGGAAAAACCTTAACCACTACAAAATAAAACGATGGCGAAGCTGCAAAAGTACTTCTGTGCATGGGTGTTCATTTACATAGTGATTCTGAAAGAAAAAGAGTACTGCCAACAAAAGTATACATTATGGGACAGCTAAACAGTACTACCACATCAACAGCTCAATCAAAAGGGCCCCTACTTTTGAATTGAATGAGAGGCTCCTTTTGTAGTGGAAGCCCCTCCCCTCAGAACATACCAAACTCTTAGGCCCCTGAAGCCAGGATATGCATATAATTGGTACCATTGGAAAGAAAACACTGAGGTTTGTAGACATGTTAAAATAATGTAGGATAGTATCACAATAAATATGGTAGGAGAAAATCCAAAGAAAAACCAACCGGAATTGCTTTTTTTTATGAGAGCTCTTAGAATGGAAAGTATAGGGGCGTAATGAATTCTACCTCCCAGGATACAATTCCCATGGCTTCCACAAGGTGTCAGCAGTCTATGTTCAAGGTTTCAGGCTTGTAACTTCCAAAACAAATAAGAAATATCAGTTTTAGTACAGGGACACAATCTTGGAAATTTGTGTATGGGCGCGCGATGAAGACAGAACGGACCTGTTTCCTATTGAAGATACTTCTTTCCGTAAGAAATATTATGGTTTTATTACATTTTAGGGTATCTGAGGAGTCAATAGAAAGATATTTTGACTTGTTGAAACAAAGTTTAGGGGTAGATTTTCGGATTATTTTCTCTGCATGTTGAACGAGTGGATTACTCAAATCGATGGTGCCAACTAAAACAGACTTTCTGGGATATAAAGAAGGATTTTATCTAACAAAACGACACTACATGTTGTAGCTGGGACCCTTTGGATGACAAATCAGAGGAAGATTTTCGAAAAGTAGTAAATATTTAATCGCTATTTGTGAATTCATGAAACCTGATCTGGGGCCCGTCCTCAAACAATTGCATGGCATGCGTTCGCTGTAATAGCTACTGTAAATCGGACAGTGCAATTAGATTAACAAGAATATAAGCTTTCAACTGATATAAGACACATGTATTTACCTAAATGTTTAATATCCATAATTTTTACGATTATTTATTTGAATTGCTAGCCCTCCAGTTTCACCGGAAGTTGTCCCGCTAGCGGGATGCTTAGCCCTAAGCAGAAGTTATTAATTAAGCCATTACAAACATGAAAGCCTACATTTTCCACTCAGCTAAACATTTAATGAATTATCTTCATTTATCCTTTGCAATCTGTTTATCATAATACAATATAGCACAATTTAACACATTTACAGAATCCCATCACTACTAACAGAGCTCTAGAGTTCCGCTGTGGAGATGGGAGAACCTTCCAGAAAGACAACCATCTCTGCAGCACTCCAACAATCAGGCCTTTATGGTAGAGTGGCTAGACAGAAGCCACTCCTCAGTGAAAGGCAATTTTTTAAATGAATTTAACTTGGCAAGTCAGTTAATTAAGAACATATTCTTACTTACAATGACGACCTACCCCGACCAAACCCAGACAACATTGGGCCAATTGTGCGCCGCCCTATGGGACTCCCAATCACAGCCAGATGTGATACAGCCTGGATTCGAACCAGGGACTGTAGTGACGCCTCTTGTACTGAGATGCAGTGCCTTAAACTGCTGCACTACTCAGGGGCCCATGACAGTCTGCTTGGAGTTTGCCAATTGGCACCTAAAGAACTCTCAGACCATGACAAACAAAAATTCTCTGGTCTGATGAAACCAAAATTGAACTCTTTGGCGTGAATGCCAAGCGTCATATCTGGAGGAAACCTGGAACCAACCCTATGATGAAGCATGGTGTCACGCCCTGACCTTAGAGATCCTTTTTATGTCTCTATTTTGGTTTGGTCAAGGCGTGAGTTGGGGGTAGGCATTCTATGTTTTGTGTTCTATGTTTTCTATTTCTGTGTGTTTGGCCGGGTGTGGTTCTCAATCAGAGGCAGCTGTCTATCGTTGTCTCTGATTGAGAACCATACTTAGGTAGCCTTTTCCCACCTGTGTTTTGTGTGTAGTTGTTTTCTGTTTTGTGTTGCTGCACCTGACAGGACTGTTTCGTTTTCGTTCATTCGCTTTGTTATTTTGTTTAGTGTTCTGTTTAAATAAAAATAACACGAACACTTACCACGCTGCGCTTTGGTCCACACCTAATTCAACAGACGATCGTTACACATGGTGGTGGCAGCATCATGCTGAGGGGATGTTTTTCAGCAGCAGGGACTGAGAGACTAGTCAGGATCGAGGCAAAGATGAACGGCGCAAAGTTCAGAGAGATCCTTGATGAAATCCTGCTCCAGTGCTCAGGACCTCAGACTGGGGTAAAGGTTCACATTCCAACAGGACAACGACCCTAAGCACACAGCCAAGATAACACAGGCGTTGCTTTGGGACAAGTCTCTGAATGTCCTTGAGTGGGCCAGCCAGAGCCCGGACTTGAACCCGATCGAACATCTCTGGAGAGAGAAAATAGATGTGCAACTACGCTCCCCATCCAACCTGACAGAGCTTGAGAGGATCTGCAGGGAAGAATGAGAGAAACTCCCCAAATACAAGTGTGCCAAGCTTGTAGCGTCATACCCAAGAAGACTCGAGGCTGTAATCGGTGCCAAAGATGCTTCAACAAAGTACTGAGTAAAGGGTCTGAATACTTATGTAAATGTGATATTTCCCACAAATGATTTGTCATTACGTGGTATTGAGTGTAGATTGATGAGGGAAAAAACGATTTAATCCATTTTAGAGTAAGGCTGTAACGTAACAAAATGTGGAAAAAGTCAAGGGGTCTGAATACTCTGAAGGTACTGTATCTCATATTTCTATAACATTTCTATAGTAAAGTTTACTATAGAATAGTAGGCCTATATATCTAATAGTTACATAGTATTTATATAGTAATGTTTACTATTGTATACTAGGCCTATTTATCTAATAGATATATAGTATGTATATGGTAAAGTTTACTATAGTATAGTAGGCCTATATATCTAATAAGTATATAGTATTTATATACTCAAGTTTACTATAGTATAGTAAGCCTATATATCTAATATGTATATAGTATTTATATAGTAAAGTTTACTATAGTATAGTACGCCTATTTCTCACATGTATAATGAGGTCTGTTGCAAATCAAATTGCCCAGTGTTGGAACAATAAACCTTTTCTGAATCTGAACGACTCATTTCCCGCCGTCTCTAATCAGTTCTCTGAATCTGAACGACTCATTTCCCGCCGTCTCTAATCAGTTCTCTGAATGTGAACGACTCATTTCCCGCCGTCTCTAATCAGTTCTCTGAATCTGAACGACTCATTTCCCGCCGTCTCTAATCAGTTCTCTGAATGTGAACGACTCATTTCCCGCCGTCTCTAATCAGTTCTCTGAATCTGAACGACTCATTTCCCGCCGTCTCTAATCAGTTCTCTGAATCTGAATGACTCATTTCCCGCCGTCTCTAATCAGTTCTCTGAATCTGAACGACTTATTTCCCGCCGTCTCTAATCAGTTCTCTGAATCTGAACGACTCATTTCCCGCCGTCTCTAATCAGTTCTCTGAATCTGAACGACTCATTTCCCGCCGTCTCTAATCAGTTCTCTGAATCTGAAAGACTCATTTCCCGCCGTCTCTAATCAGTTCTCTGAATCTGAACAACTCATTTCCCGCCGTCTCTAATCAGTTCTCTGAATCTGAACGACTCATTTCCCGCCGCCTCTAATCAGTTCTCTGAATCTGAACAACTCATTTCCCGCCGTCTCTAATCAGTTCTCTGAATCTGAACGACTCATTTCCCGCCGCCTCTAATAAGTTCTCTGAATCTGAACGACTCATTTCCCGCCGTCTCTAATCAGTTCTCTGAATCTGAACAACTCATTTCCCGCCGTCTCTAATCAGTTCTCTGAATCTGAACGACTCATTTCCCGCCGTCTCTAATCAGTTCTCTGAATCTGAACGACTCATTTCCCGCCGTCTCTAATCAGTTCTCTGAATGTGAACGACTAATTTCCCGCCGTCTCTAATCAGTTCTCTGAATCTGAAAGACTCATTTCCCGCCGTCTCTAATCAGTTCTCTGAATCTGAACAACTCATTTCCCGCCGTCTCTAATCAGTTCTCTGAATCTGAACGACTCTTTTCCCGCCGCCTCTAATCAGTTCTCTGAATCTGAACAACTCATTTCCCGCCGTCTCTAATCAGTTCTCTGAATCTGAACGACTCATTTCCCGCCGCCTCTAATAAGTTCTCTGAATCTGAACGACTCATTTCCCGCCGTCTCTAATCAGTTCTCTGAATCTGAACAACTCATTTCCCGCCGTCTCTAATCAGTTCTCTGAATCTGAACGACTCATTTCCCGCCGTCTCTAATCAGTTCTCTGAATCTGAACGACTCATTTCCCGCCGTCTCTAATCAGTTCTCTGAATGTGAACGACTCATTTCCCGCCGTCTCTAATCAGTTCTCTGAATCTGAACGACTCATTTCCCGCCGTCTCTAATCAGTTCTCTGAATCTGAATGACTCATTTCCCGCCGTCTCTAATCAGTTCTCTGAATCTGAACGACTCATTTCCCGCCGTCTCTAATCAGTTCTCTGAATCTGAACGACTCATTTCCCGCCGTCTCTAATCAGTTCTCTGAATCTGAAAGACTCATTTCCCGCCGTCTCTAATCAGTTCTCTGAATCTGAACGACTCATTTCCCGCCGTCTCTAATCAGTTCTCTCCTCTATTCTTTACACACGGTCTACTTAAAAAAAAAAAAAAAATCCTGGGATGATGTACGATGCAATTGGAAAGATGGCAGATGAACTTAGTGTTCTGAGGAGTTCAACTATGTCTTTGCTTTCTCTCAGTGCATCCCAAACTGCATCCTATTTCCTATGCACTGCTTTTGACCAGGTCCCATAGGGAATAGGGTGCCGTTTTGACCAGGGCCCATAGGGAATAGGGTGCCATTTTGACCAGGTCCCATAGGGAATAGGGTGCCATTTTGACCAGGGCCCATAGGGAATAGGGTGCCATTTGGACGAGGGCCCATAGGGAATAGGGTGCCATTTTGACCAGGTCCCATAGGGAATAGGGTGCCCTTTTGACCAGGTCCCATTGGGAATAGGGTGCCATTTTGACCAGGTCCCATAGGGAATAGGGAGCCATTTTGACCAGGTCCCATAGGGAATAGGGTGCCATTTGGACTAGGGCCCATAGGGAATAGGGTGCCGTTTTGACCAGGTCCCATAGGGAATAGGGTGCCATTTTGACCAGGGCCCATAGGGAACAGGGTGCCATTTGG